>NC_136598.1:12077332-12089832 GCF_910589615.1 Taurulus bubalis
GTTTTATACTGAAATTGACAAAGCTGAGTGCATCGCCGCCACAGGCAGCTTGGTGAGTTTAATTTAGTTTTTGCCAAAATCGTGTGACGTGTTTTACGAGATTACTTTGAGCCGATTGCCTGAATATGTCGCCGCTCGTTATTCAGTTTGACCGAAGTGTGTCCTTCCTCCCTTTTCATGCATTTCTCCTGAACAGTGTGTTTGTCTTGTTGAAGAAAGATTTATTTCGGTCCCATTCTGTCCGGTTCAGATGAGTTTTGCTCACTGTGCTGTGGATAGAGAAAAGCTGTAGAATTCTCTCTCTCTCTATTGACATATACAATATACAATATATATATATATATGTATATATATACATTTATATATACATATATATACATATATATATGTATATATGTATGTATATATATGTATATATATATATATATATATATATATATAAAAAAAAAAAATATATATATATATATACATATATATATATATATATATTGTATACAGGCAGCCAATAAAGATTACACTCACGTGACGCATCTGTTGGTTCATCACTTTGTGGAGAGAACACACACAGCCGCTGCCGCTCCACATAAAATATTCATTCGCAACACCTGTTTTATAATTAGAATCGACCCGCTTTTTCTCCTCGTCGTCGAGATATTGACCTCCGGTCGGACGCGGTGGCAAAGCCATGAAGACGAACTTAAAGCTGGAAATGAATTAGTATCGACGCCGCAGACGTTTCCTTCTCCTGCCGTGGTTCAGATTCACAGCTACAGCGCCTCGCTGAGTGCTCTACGGCAGACCGGCGCTGAGATATAGAAATGAGAGAGTCTTTTAACTGATGTTTGAGAGCAGAGATGGAGGCACATTGTGCAGTACTGTAGCAAGGTTACACTGGAACGGGAATGCAGTTGATGTTGAGTCCAGAACATCTTTTGAGGATTCTTCAATCGAGGCCTCCGAGCTGCTAAGGGCTTTAATCTAGTTGTACATCTGTATGTGTGAGAGCTCAGGAGGCACCATTGCAGGTCGGAGTCCTCTTCACCAAAAGAGCACAATTATTGGGTTAGAAGTGTGATTTTCATTCCTCAGAATTTATATTGAATATTACATAATTCAGAAAGACCTGATTTACAAACATAGCAACATCCGGGGGAAAATAAAACTATTTTTTAATTTTTACCTATAAACTAATACGCCCTAAGCCTTATTAGTGCAGTTCTTGCTACGGTCAAATAAACTGAAACTAATCCTCTGACCATCACAGGGATGTATCCGTGTTTGTGAAATCCTTCTGAAGTCTTCATAAACTTCACTTAAATACACCAAATACAGGAATGCAACAAAAATCTGAAACACAATGTCACAATGTCGAAACACTTCAGAGGATCGTATCCTGTCCTCTGTGTGTGGACAGTAATATCAGGATCTATTTGTGTCCGTGTAGAGCGGTACACATTCCTGTGGCGGTGACATCACCAGCGCATACAGCCAACGGGATGATCCCGATCCATCCTGCGTCTGATTGTTAAAGTCCCGGTGAAATGGAAGTGAGAGCGTCTCCAGTTTCTCTGCTGCGACGTATTTCACTGTGAAACGGAATATTTTCTCAGTGTACAGTTACAAGAGGGATTTGAATCCTTCACATTTGATTGGGCCGCTAAAAAAGTGGGCGGGCTTAAAGTTTCGTGCCATACGGAGCTACAAAGGACTATTGGCTCCACACACACACACACCTCCCTCACCTGTTGTGACAGTACTTGCATATGAACGGAGCCCGGATGCCTGACAGTACCTGAACGCCTCTCTCAGCCGAGTCATCTGCATACTACCCGCGCTGCAGCAACACCAGGAACATCAGGTTTCCCTCGATTGAATTAGACCTCAGCCACATTGTTTTTGCCCACTTATATACAAATGTGTCTCTTCCCATATTGCTCTGTTATCTACTGCGGTACCACAAACGCGTTTTCATTGTGGTTGTTTCAAGGATTTTAAATGAGCGGTGAGGCTAGCTACTCGCCCAAAGTCTCATTTAATCGGATTGTGTTTTGTAAACGAGATGCAGGAAGTTTTACAGAAAAGAAAAGACAGAGATTAGATGTAAAAATACAGTTTTTTTGTTTCACAAGGTCACAGGAATAAACCTGAGAGAAAGTTTGTTTTTCCCTTTATCATTTCACTGGAACTTTAATCAGACTTAATCTGACGAGGACTGCATGTTTCCGATTTAACCCATGTTCACACGACTGCAGAGAAGAGCGAGACGAGTTAGTTCCTCGTTAGCAGCTGAGAAAACACTGAGTCACATGTGAGAAGAATAGATACTCAGTGAAGTTATGCAGTGAGTCACACAGTAGAGGCCAAAAGTATGTGGACACTTGAATATCTAACTTCTATTCTACTTGTCCACCAACTTTAGTCGACCCAGATCACTCGTTCCCTCAATCCATCCTCTTTCGCACTTTTCTTTGTGCATTTTCTTCTGCCTCTCAGTCCTCTGTCTGTCCTCTGTCATGCCGTGACACCATTTCAGAGCTTTGTCTTTAATCCCACGCCATGATTGCAGTTTTCAGCATTTAAAATCCCATCTGAACACACACACACACACACACACACACACACACACACACACACACACACACACACACACACACACACACACACACAAAACCAGCACACATCTGTCGCAAAAGGCCACATGACCTAACATACTAACACACACCTGACACACACACACACACACACACACACACACACACACACACACACACACACACATACGCTGCCTCCCCAAGCCTTTATCAACGTTACCAGTTTCAGCGCGCTAAGCCTCTTATGCAACTCTAAGCTCTCAGACTGAGAGATGGAAAACTGGAATATTACATATCACACACAAATGCGAGCGCACACATTCAGATGCAACTATAATGAATTTCCTGTTTGTTAGCCATTTCCTCTCTTCATTAAGCGGCGTATTCATTACAAATGTCTGCTGTTCATCAGTTGTGACAAGATGATTTCCACTAAATTAGATTTCTGCTTTTGTTCCAGTTCTGAATTCGTAAAATTATTGCAGCAAATTGACACCAGTTGAAGTGTCTGCGCTCTGTCTGTGCGCCGGCGTCAATGTAACACATTGATTCAACAAGCCAATCATGCAGGTTTATTACAATGTAACATTAAAGCATGTAAACATGTTCTAATAGAAACCAAAAATACAAATATGGACTATCATATCTCAGCACTCAGAGAGAGTCAGGCTGCAGCTATATCACTTCCATCACTCTCTCAGGCCGCCAGAATTTAAAGTCATTTTGAGACTTTTTGATCCACAATAAGAGTCATTTGACTGCAGCTTTTATAAAAAATAATAAAGTAGCTTAAAAAAAAAGGCATTTTAAGAGGGAAGTAAGCTGTCGGCCTCTGATGTTATCTTGGGCAAAGAACTGCATCGTCTGTTTCAAATGTAGTTCTGTGCTATGATATCTTATTTGATAAAGAAATGATCATGCTGGTGCTGACAGGAAACGGCAATCACACAGATGGGATAGACGCAAGGGCAGGAAGTGAAGCTTTCTGAAACTAGAGACAAGACGAGGGTTTCACCTTAAAACAGGAAACTGACCGAATGACATGAAACAAGGAAAATCATCCTCGGAGCAGGGCAGATTAATGTGAAACACTGACATATGAGGACGACGTAACTTGCTCATTTCATGCATAAAGGATGCAACTGAATTAAAAAGAATTGTTTCTGGTTGGGAAAAGCTTTGGTAATCAAATCCGAGATGTCTTTGTTTGCTGCAGGTCACCAAGACCTTGGAGCGCTCACTTTTACTATCCCATTTTGGTTGATGTGCTACGTTTTTAGAAATAGTGAACGACAACCTTAAACCTGTCCCTCAAATAGTCGCACAGTTTGGAACGGAGGAGCTCTGTAGTTGAAAAGGTCAAATGTGTTGCTTCCCGCTAAAGTGCCTCTCTGAGTGTGTTTCTGTGTTCTCTGGAGGCTCCGGTGGGAGCTGAACCCTGAACCCCGACAGGGTTACTGATGTCCTCCTCCATGAACTCATGCAGAATGAGCTTCTCAGCCCCAGTAGGGTTAATACCACACTGACACACAGCTCTATCCACCAACCAGCAGCTACAGATACACAAGTATGACTTTTTCAGTATTACACTGAGACTAGACTATTTTCAAAATTAACAGGAAATGATTTTGGCAACAAAAGTGCTTGGTTCGGTTTAGGAAAAGATCGTAAACTACTTAGTTAGGTTTGGGCAATACAACTACGTTGCTTAGTTTTGGAAGAGATCGTGAAATACTTGGTTAGATTTAGGACAAAGATCGGGGTTTAGTTTAAAATACCTGCGTTAGTGGCGGTACTTTAGTAAGGAGGTTACGTGACAAATGAATCCCCACTGAGTACTCTTTTCACATTGAGTTCAAACAGCGTCTCCTTGGTGGAAGGCTTTTGACCGGTCCTCCAAGCCTCCCACCCTGTGTGGTTTTTTGTGGTCTTCATACTATCACTGGTTCGTCATGACGTGGATTACAAACCATTTTTTGTTTGTCACAAACTTTTTCGTAGGTATCGCTAGGAAACGGCGTGTGGCAATTAGCTTGAATGTTGGAGCTCTGGAGTCTGAAGTCTAGTTCCCTGCTCCGATCATTCGCAGCGCATGTAACATTTAACTCAGTAACATGCAAATGTCACACAGGGAAGGTGTAGAGCGATCGACAGATGCAGAGCAGCTACTTTGACACCCCCCAATCTCTATATAGTGACTCCCCACACCTGTGGCTCCCGGGCCACAGCACTTAAACCGCCCCTGAGCCAGACAGGCATGGCTAATCCATCTGCATCACATCTGCCACACCGGGAGCCGAGACAGGGCGTCAGGGTGGACACGCCCACCTGCTTTAACCAAGCTGCATTTCCATTTGCCGCCACACCTCACATTAGCACACGGTAGCTCTGCAGGATTTGAAACAGCAGCAACGGTGATGAGAAAGGAAAGAAGTTGGTGATCGATCGGGTTTTTCCTTCACCTCAGTGCACTAACTCTCCCTCCATTTGCTGCCTTCATGTTTAGACTTTTAATAAGGGAGCGCTGAGGGTCCCAGCGAGGCCGACCGTAAATAGAACAGCAGGAATATGTCCGGCCTGACCGCAGATCAATGCTGCACTGAGACCGGGTGTGTGTGTGTGTGTGTGTGTGTGTGTGTGTGTGTGTGTGTGTGTGTGTGTGTGTGTGTGTGTGTGTGCGCGTGCGTGCGTGCGTGCGTGTGTGTGTGTGTGTGTGAGTAAGATGGAGAATGTGTGAGAGTGTGAGT
This sequence comes from Taurulus bubalis, assembly GCF_910589615.1. Lineage (NCBI taxonomy): Eukaryota > Metazoa > Chordata > Actinopteri > Perciformes > Cottidae > Taurulus > Taurulus bubalis. The sequence continues at coordinate 12,082,671 of NC_136598.1, forward strand.
ATGTGTGTGTGTCCTTGGGAAGTGGTAGGATAATGCAGTCTGTCAGTGAAATACGACTGTCATAAAACCTCTCAAACACTTTCGCTGCCACTCATCACTCCCACAGTACACACACACACACACACACACACACACACACACACACACACACACACACACACACACACACACACACACACACACATTATTGATCCCCACTGCAGGTCTGAGTGTGTGTCTTCCTGAGATGATTCTGGACATGAGACAACCTGCATTTTATTTGTGGTGTTTCCACCTCACGCTCTTCTGCTTCACTTTTCTGTAACACTGCGTTCATCAACTCAGACATAAAAGCTTTTTTATGTCTCATAAGGGAAAAGAAATCGCCTGACGAGAAGCAAATTATGTGTATTTTTATTGTTATTGTTCCAGTTTATTTGGAATGAACAAAAGGAGAACTGACTAGTTAACCTGAACAGAGATAACCGCCATAATTGTTAAAAGACTCTCTGATGGACATGGTGGCTCCAACAAAATAATGGAAAGAAGATCGTTGGCACACTGACATGTGTTACCAAAGGACTTTCAACTATTGACAGATTGTTGTCTGAACATTTCTATTAAACATGAAAACTATTTCAGATCCTGCAAATGTATCGGATCTAGTTCTTCTTCTTCTTCTTCTTCTTCTTCTTCTTCTTCTTCTTCTTCTTCTTCTTCTTCTTCTTCTTTTCTTCTTCTTCTTCACACTCAATAAATCATTGCGCCGGCTCCGCAGGCTGAGAGCCGCTGTGATGAATGGAATCCGCTCCGGTTCACATCCGTAAGCCTTAACCTTTAATGTTAGACACACACACACAGTGTCTCCAGGGCTCAGCTCGCAGCCCAACAGGAAGTCGTCTGTTTTCGTGATGACAGAACACACCTGAACACGAATATAATTGCTTTTCATCTTGCCCTCGTGCGACGAACAAAGCTTGTCCGTCGTTGCCCGACATTGACTCTCCTGTTATTTAGCGTCGGAGGAGAAGTAAAGAAAACTCTTCCCTGTGAGTGCAGCCAGTGAGAGGGAGTCAAAGAGATTCCACCTGCCACTCACGGGCATCATGGCGCCCTGCAGCCGCTCAAACTGCCGCGTCATTGTGAAGGGCCGGCCATATTCCTGCAGCAGCGCCCTCCGAAGCCTCCATACTTCGGCAGGACTCACCGAAGCTGTCCCAATGCCTTCTACAGTGATTTGACTTGGCCCACTTCCAGCTTCTGTCTGAGACGTGGAAAAGTAATTTCCAACGAGAAGGCCTCCTGACAGCTAATCTGCACCGTCTTTTCCCATGAGCACTGTTTCAATATTTCAATTATAGGATGATTTAGACAATACCTTTACCGCTGATATTACATACCGACGGGTCTTCATTAGAGTTTGACAATAATCAGAGTAAAGATGATCTTATTACAGTTTAATCTTTTTGATTTGCTTGCATCTAAATGCGTCAGATTAATGTTGTTTTTGTCCACACTGTGCAGGTCAAAGGTCACCAGACACAATGACCTGGATGTTAGAAACAAAGGGAGCACTGACTGGCCTCTAATCAGGGTTTTCTGCATGTAGACACGATTCTGATGAGGACTGTATAGAGTCTGTTTCCATTTTTGCACTGAATTTGCTGAAAATATCTCTCTAAAAAATGTCTTCTGTGATGTTTTCCACCTTTTCTTGAATCCATTCTTTCACCGTTATTATTAAGTCTTGTAACAACCTGGTTTTCCCACAAAGGTCATTAATGATGCATGTGCTCTAATCTAATCATCTGACTGAATGACTGCAGCATCAATAAGGCCTATAGGTTCAATGTGCTCTGAAAATAGGAATTAAACAAACAAAAAAAGACATTAATCGTAAGAGGTTCAGTCAACAAACTAAAGCGCTGCTGATGAGGCAGTTGATGCTTTTCGTTTTTGTTCCTGCGTGTGTCTGCACAGGTCCAGCTGTGCAAGTGTGACAGATTGAAGAGCCCAGTCAGCACATAGAGAGGAGGGGGAGGAGGGAAAGGAGGAGGGGGAAAAGGAAGAGGAAGAGGAGGAAGGGGGGAGGACATCGGGAAAGCAAGCGGGCGAAAGGGAGAGTGGAATAAAAAAGGAGAAAGGAGAGGACAGCAGCAGCAGGAGGAGGAGGATCAGTTGAATGTGCAGAGGTTTGTATGAGCTCTGAGGGTTTCCAACTGCCGCAGACAATAGGTGGAGGCGAAGCGCTCTGTGCGACAATAGGCTCTTTGACCCCAGTCATGCTAGCGGGGGTGAGGGAGGGGGAGGGTGTCCCCCATCTGCCTCAGGAGAGAGAGAGAGAGAGAGAGAGAGAGAGAGAGAGAGAGAGAGAGAGAGAGAGAGAGAGAGAAAGAGCATATGTCCTCTGCAATCTGTGTGTTTAAAGTGTGTCACAGAATACTGGAGCCTAAAGAACTAAAGAACACAAAATATGATCTTCCCCCCTGTTGTAAGGCAGCTGCAGCTGTAGTCTAATGACTTCTAGAATAACACCAACTTCCTTCTATGTCTTTAGCATACCTGATGGCAGCTTAAAATAGTGATAGAAGGCATGTGTTGGGTCATTGATGAGGCCAGTAAGTTACAATTTGTTTTGATTTCAGATGACTTCTTATTTTTTGGGCAACTGAAATATACCCTGGCGGGCCCGACAGAGGTGACAGGATCACACAAACAATTAGAATATGTGATGTTCACATACACACGCTTCTCCGTGCCCATCTCAGCTATAATTCAATCTAAAACAACTGCTGTCATTTGAGGAAGATTGATTAGAAACACCTTCTTCAATTAAGGACATCTGATATCATGACCCCTTGACGACCTCTTCCAAAATCCTCCGTGACCCCAGTGCTGGGTTCGCTGCCCAGACTTTGAAAAACAAGGCCTCGAGGGCTGAGTCTCAGCAGCAGACTCTCAACTGATGGATGTCTCTCTCTCTCTCTCTCTCTCTCTCTCTCTCTCTCTCTCTCTCTCTCTGTTGTCACCCAGCTCTCGTATCTGTCAGTTCTCATGACAAAGCTCCTCTCTGTGAGGAGCTCGGCTAAGCAAACGCAGCTCGTCCGTCTTCATAAAACATCTTTATCCTGTACAGAGACCTGCACACACGTGCACACACACACGCCAATTTCAGCTAGTTTGGCTGCATGATATTGCCCTCTCTCTCTCTCTCTCTCTCTCTCTCTCTCTCTCTCTCTCTCTCTCTCTCTCTCTCTCTCTCTCTCTCTCTCCTTTTACCCATAAATAGCAGACATAGCTAGGTTTTGTCTCTGTGTCACCATGGCGATTCACTTAGCTTTTCCCGACCTGCTATGACGACAGCACCAGGCTGCCTCTGTGTGTGTGTGTGTGTGTGTGTGTGTGTGTGTGTGTGTGTGTGTGTGTGTGTGTGTGTGTGTGTGTGCAGTGCAGTGTTTGTAGAGGCACAGCAGCCACCGCACACACTCGCCCCCACCCCCATCGGACAAAGCAGAGGATTGTGGGACTGCCCGTTGCCTTGGTGATGAGAATCAAAGTGACAGCTCTCTTAGAAGAGGCCCCCCCCTGCCTCCCCCCCCCCCTCCGCCTCTCCTCCTCCTCCACCTCCTTCCAGACTCCCTGCTCCCTCCTCCTAGCAGGTGTAAGAGGGCGCCGGAGACTGAGAGATGTCTTTCTTCCCATCCTGGTCTCCGTCCAGGATGGGACGGAGACCATCCATCCCATCCTGGACGGATGGTCCATCCGTCTCTGTCCTCCAGGCTCGCTGAAGGAAGTTGAGCTTTTAATAACACCCCAAAACTTGTGTCTGCAGAGGAACATTGAGGAAAGCTTATTTGGAAGAGCTGCTCCTACGGCATCACAAGAAATGGTTTAAAAATGAAATATTTCAAAATAAAATAAAAACTACCGGAGGATGGCTCAGTGAAAAAGTTGTAATTCTTCGTGTTAATGACTTGAAGTTAAAACTACTCCGTCGGTTTAATACTTGAAATCAAATGCAGTGCTGATCAAACACTCCTACACACACACACACACACACACACACACACACACACACACACACACACACACACACACACACACACTCTCACACAGCGACATATGCGCGCCGTCCTGATTGGCCCCTTCACAACAATGATACTTAGCATTGGGGGTAGCCATGGCAACATCCCTCTAGTTGCACAAAGAGGTCAGATCTAAAAAAAAAAATCTGCTAATGTCTCTGTGTACCTCTCACACACACATACACACACACACACACACACACACACACACACACACACACACACACACACATCTGTGTCAGCGAGTGTGTGTGTGTGTGTGTGTGTGTGTGTGTGTGTGTGTGTGTGTGTCTGTGTGTGTGTGTGTGTGTGTGTGTGTGTGTGTGTGTGTGTGTGTGTGTGTGTGTCTGTGTGTGTGTGTGTGTCTGTGTGTGTGTGCTCTTAAAGGGGCCGGTTCCTTCACTATGGAGTCCTGCTTTGTGTAGGAGTGGCATTCTCTGTAAGGAGGAAGGTGAGTGCGGCAAACAAAGAGCCTCATTGATGAGAAAGAGAGAGAGAAAGAGAGAGAGAGAGAGAGAGAGAGAGAGAGAGAGAGAGACATTGAAGAGAGACACAGAGAGAAAACCAGTTGTGAAATTGCATTTTTTTCTCTCGTCTTTACAGACCCCCAATCTCTGGCAAGGGGACAAAGGTAGCCCTCTGGGACCCCTTAACCCCTCTGTCTCTCACACACACACACACACACACACACACACACACACACACACACACACACACACACACACATGAACACATACACACAAACACACCACTCCCTCCCACAAAAGAGCTGGTTCCACAGCTGCCCCCCACACCATTTCCATTATTTTTAATCCCCCCGGTGAAAGCTCCCCCAATTCCCCCACCCTCCCTTGTTTTCCCAACACCCACGCCCCCATATAGGGCCCCCGCTCCCCACCCCTGCAGCACGTATGTACACCCACATATGCACCACCGTCCTCTCCTTCATCCCCAATGATTAATCCCCCCTCCTCCTCCCCTCTCCCCGTCCCGAGGTCCCACAAAGCCGTCAGCTGTCGTATCGTCTCTCTGACACACCGGCTGGACTCTCACTTTAATTATGAAGCCCTGAGCCTGATTACTGTGTGTGTGTGTGTGTGTGTGTGTGTGTGTGTGTGTGTGTGTGTGTGTGTGTGTGTGTGTGTGTGTGTGTGTGTGTGGCCGGTTACAGAGTGCATATAGCTACATGTATTGTACAGATGTGATGGCGTGTGTGTTTATGGTCAGGGGTCAGACAGACAGGATTCAGCATCGGTGGTTCCCCTTAGAGAAAGGTGCTGACTGGCTGGTGTTTCTGGGTTGTTTCCAGTTTCTGCCTTTATTCTTTCATTCTTTCTTTCTCACTTGCCTTCCTTCTTTTTCTGTTTTCTTGTTCTTCAAAATCAAAGAGTCGTCATGTGCACAAATGTCCACAGATAAACGCCGCTGTCAATACAGCCCCCATTTCTTAATGATCACTACAAAAGAAAACAGAGAAATAATTAGGCTCCAAACTGTGCTTGAGCAAACACCAGCTCATTATTTTCAACACAATAACAGCAAGTGACAATCATTTGGGCACTAAAACATCTTTTTGCTCAGTTTTTCACCACTTCTTTTCTAGTCCGTTCACTGCCGGAGCCTTTTACCAACAGCCATCAATTATTTTATGTCTCCCCCCCAACCTCCCTTTTCAATAAACTTGAGCCACGTTCTGTAAAACTCTGCTTTCATCTTCCTCCAGCAGCCGTCTGTTGTTTCCCACGTCGGGCTGTAAATCATACAATCAAGTTCCATATGGTTGTCGTTTATAAAGATGAGGTCACATTTCCCGTCGGGACCCCGCCCTCCGTGCTCACGTTCAGATGGGCACTCACACACAGACACACACACACGAGCGCAGACAAGATCGAGGTGCACACTCCATGTGCACATCAGTGCACATGTGCAAACACGCAGATGCATGCTCACGCACACTTACGGCCGAGCTGATACTTCATAGAGAGAGAGAGAGAGAGAGAGAGAGAGAGAGAGAGAGAGAGAGAGAGATAGAGTGAAAGAGCTAATTAGTGTTTTAGCTGATTGTTAATTGCCACTTTCTTCCGCCTACTTACACACAACACTAAGTGAGACAGAGAGAGAGAGAGAGAGAGATAGAGAGATAGAGAGAGCATCTCCTGCTTCTTTCTCCATCAGTTACTTATCATTTACCTCTAATTACAGACATGTCCATCATGTTCTATCAAATATGCACACACACACACACACACACACACACACACACACACACACACACACACACACACACACACACACACACACACACACATGTCGGGAGTCTAACCTCCTGTCTTCCCCCACTTTAACCTTTGCAGATCGGCCAGCAGCAGAAGGAATATCCTCTATACTCTCACTGAGATTACTGTTGCACTTTAGTGGTTTACAGTCTGTATATTTACAATGCTTTTGTTATTATGTGTTCAGCTGTCAAGAGGGCACACTGTGACCTGGCAGTATGTCCCTGGAGGTTTTGTGTTACAGTGTGTCCGTTCCGCTCCACTTTTACGGAACCTGAGAAGGCTGATTTCAAAGGTTCTTTATCCGGAATTAAGAGCAAAGTCTTTGATTGAGGGATTCACGGCTCTCAGCAAGGCGGCGGCTAGAAGCTAACGGTGCTAACAGTACAAACAGTGCACACAAAGGATACAGTGCCGACAGAGGTAGACATTACTCTGCTCTATCTTTCCATGGCAAATATCCGTTTGCTGCTTTATTAATGCTCTGGATATCATATAGAGAACCTTTAAATATCTAGGTTTTGCTATTTCATAGTCAATCATTCAATGTGGATATTTATTTACATTCAGTGGAATCATATATTGCTAGGATAATCTTGTGTTATCTATGTATATTTCCACATCTCCCAGTAGTGTCTTCACACCATTAGATGGTTTTAGATGAACTGACTTATTTGTAGCCGGATAATTGAGCTGTGTGCTGTGAACTGATGAGAATCGGAGCAGATTACATTACTTCTTATTCTCAAATTCTGAGAGAAAACAAAAAACAAAAATGCACAGATGTTTTTGAACCAAAATCTTGCAATCGCCAAACTATCG
>NC_136598.1:12094832-12209832 GCF_910589615.1 Taurulus bubalis
ACAAGCAAAGAGAAGGAGGGAGAGATGGGGGGGGGGGGGGGGGGATTATGGGAAACAGGGTAGGAGAGCTGAACAGAGGGGGGAGAGTGCAGAGAAATGGTGAGAAAAAGCTGTTTTTTGTCGCAGGACTAATCATCCACTCTTGTATTTAGCGAAGTGAAAAGGGAATGGCACTGCAAAACAGTTTATCCAAACTAAACATATATGTATATATGTGTGTTTCAAAATAATGCATGTATGGGAACAGGAAGTTGGGAGCAAGTGGGGAAATAAGGAATGTCTCAGGTCAAACCTCTGCTCCATTAAAATGTTCCAGTCGTTAAAGGACTCTTTTACATGCAATTACAGACACGATCAGGAATTCGTCAGGACACGATGTTCACCATCTATTTGCCAGAAGTATTGATTGATTTTGGAATTGTTTCCCGAATTGTTGCCCTGAGGCGTGCAAATAGGGGGCTTGGAGATGTTGGAGGCGAGAAGGAGGTGGAGGCTGGATGCAGAGCAGCAGGGTCTTCCAAAAGAGAAAAGCATTACATCACAGCGCAGGAATTCCTGCCTTTTCTTCCACTTTCTTTTGTTATTCTTTAGAGAGAGTCGCCTTATTCTTCTTACCGAGTGCTCCGTCACTGCCGGACCTCGGCGGGGGATAAAGGAGGAGAGGGGAGGGCTAAGGGGGAGAGTGAGTGAGCAGAAACACTGAGAGAGAGAGAGAGAGAGAGAGAGAGAGAGAGAGAGAGAGACAGAGAGAGAGAGAGAGAGAGAGAGAGAGGCTGACAGGAAACCATGTTTTACTGTCCCTTGTGCTGATGCAGGAGTGAGTTTGAAAAATAGCACGAGGAGAAGAAGAGAGCAGAGGGAACATAGAGAGACGGGAGGAAACAGGAAATGAGGGATAACATAAGATTCATGTCAAACACAACTCTCTAAGAACACGTTAAACCCAGGCACATTGTTTTAATTTAATGGTGTATTGTTCTTAGGTCGCCGGTTTATTGTGGTACTTTTTAAGGGTTGCTATAATCTTTTTTTGTGTGTGGCTAATTGTAATAATTTGGGGGACTCTTTGCGGTAATTTTAGCAATTCTTTGTGGAATTTCTTGCAGTACTTTTTGGGTCTTTGTTGTACTTCATACAGCGCATGTATAGTGCTGTCAAGGACCCACGCAGAGCAAAGTGAAGCCAGTGCTAAAGTGCCTTAAACATTCTCTCCACTGACCATCAGGGGGCGACTCCTCTGGTCCATGATGTTCTTTTAGTAAAGGATGGTCCATATAAAGTCAAACAGACCTTAAAGCAGAGTATGCTTTAGGCTTTCTTGTGATTGGCAGGTCGCTACCACTGCTTTGTATGATCTGGGACTTTAATACTTTCAAAGTGTGTTTTCAGTTCGTGAAACTTCATTGTTAAAAATGTCTGATTCAGCGTTCGGTTGGACTTAGCTCCACCCCTCTTTGTCTCTTCTTGTTGTAAAAAGAACAAGATGGCGACGGCCAAAACTTTTGCGGCTTCAAAAAGTCAGTCCACAAAACAGTGACTTTATCCACTTCTCATACACATGCTGCAGCATGCTTGAGGAAGCCTTTTATTTCTCCTGTGTCGTTGTTTTACAGTCAGTTAAAGTCAGTAAAGACCAGTCAGAGCAGCGCCCCGTGCCAGCCGGCTGCAGTGACTCCGGTGTTTAATACTATTTTCCTAATCGACCGTGATTTCGTCTGGTGTAAACGTGTGGAAGCCGCGGGGAGCGTGTGTTGCAGCCCCTGTAGCACTCGAGGGGTTGGGGGGGGGCGTGCTGAACTCTGTGCCAGCCCGCTACAAAGCAACCATCACATTTTCATCCACATAAGCTGCCCTGCTGGACCGAGCTCTGCTTTCCGTCTTCTCTTTCTTTTCTTCTTTGCTTGCTGGTTTTCTCTCACGTCTTTTGCTCCCTTTTCTTGGACCCACTTTTGATCTTACCTCGCTTTGTTTTACAGTTTTTGGGGCTTTTCTCTTTTCCCTCTTCTTTTTTTCTTCTCTAAATTTCCAACTTTCCTTCCTTCACTCACTCATTCCCTTCCCTCCTCTTCATCTCCCCTCATATCTGTCTGTCTCCCTGATGAAGACTTGGTCGGCTGCAGCAGAGAACAGGTCCAAGTTTCCCCACTGCTGCTGATTACATCAGCACATGCAGTCATGCTCTCTCTCTCTCTCTCTCTCTCTCTCTCTCTCTCTCTCTCTCTTTCTCTTTCTTTTGGAATAACAACTCATGACATCACCAACAGCTGCCCAGCTGCATGAAAGAGTGTGTGTTTGGTGTATAATCACACTTGTGTGCGAGTGTGTATGCGTTTGTTTTACAGTTGCAGGCCAAACTTTGCAGCAGTTATCTGTCAACTATCCATCCATCCAGCTATCTGTCTATACTTTTCTGTTAAGAGTGAAGAGAATAATTAAATATTTTTTTCCGCACAGCTGGGCCTGCTCATTAGGCCATAAAAGCTTTTTAATTGGATAATGAGGTTCCGTGCGACCATTTCCATTGGCTTTTTGGGGTGTCAGTCAATAAACCCATCCATCTCTCACTGAAAGAGGCCTATTGGTCGTCGTTAGCACTTTTTTCTTTTTCTTCGCTTTACGAAGGCTCATTATGCAGAAAAGCTGCGGTAAGGTCACTGCAGAGGAAGAGCAAGTTGGAAAAGGGCTCACCGTCATGAGAGGTGACTAGTGGCAACAATAAAGCACTAGAAAATTAGCTTCAAGACATGAGTACAAATTCAGTCTGATATTTGTACTATGTGCCACAGAATGGCTTATATGTGGGAATTGTGCTTTGTGTCTTTACGGCACAAAAAAAGGGAAATAAACTCCCATTTGCAGCTGGAATTAACCAGTGCAGAGGAGAAAGCTCACTGGTTCAGAAAAACACGCCATCCCCTTTGATGTTGAGCATCCTAATAATGGAAAGATGTTGGTTCATCTTGGCAGGAACACCCTTTGGCGCACAGAATATTGGTTGCAAATTAATTTGAATACTCTTGGGTTTTCAAATGACTGCATCTGAATGAGACTCCCACTTTGAAACGCTCACTCATAATGTCAGTTGTTATAAAGTAGGGATTCCAAAAGGCCAACGCGAGGACATATACCACTTTTTTTTTTTTTTTTTTGTCATTGGTTTCTAAACTTGATCTTTAAGTGAACTTTTTCAGCAGGCTGAGAGTGTTAAATATTCCCTTTTTGGAGTGAAACACATCTGACATATCAGGAATCTCCAGCTGATCTTCACCTTTGGCTCCGTGCGTCCTCTGCCTGCGCCGTGGCCCCATTAGACGTTTTATACTCTCCAGAACAACAAGGTGTTGAGCTGCGCCGCTAACAGCCGGCTAATCCAACCGATCTGATCAAAGGTAGCCAGTTAACCTGAGCTTATCCGCAGCCTAAGGAGATCCGTTTAATGAGCTTACATTAAGTCACTGCGCTTCCAATCAGCTGGGATTGAGCCTTGGAGGTTATTTTACGCTACCAGATGGATTTTTACTTTAGTTATCTCTCTCTCTCTCCTTCGCTCTCTCTCTCTCTCTCTCACTCTCTCTCTCTTTCTCTCTCTCTCGCTCTGACTGCTTGTATCCTTCTGCTTGGATTGGATCTAAATCAACAAAAAAATTGTTTGTATTTCCATCTCCCTTTCTCCCTCTCTCCTACTCTCTCGTCTCTTTCATGACTGCATTCCAACCCTCTCTTTCTGGATCTGATTCCAGTTTCAGCTTGTGACGTAAATATCTGTCAGAAAGACAGGGATTTCTTTTTAAAGAAGAGAGAAATACAGAAAAAATATGCAATTGTGTAAAAGCGCTATGACTGTAAAAAGGTGTTCATGTGAATTCTAAATTCCAAGCTGAAACAGTTTTCCCTTGTGTTACCCTCAATCCTTCTTGGAGACAGAGTGCAATGTTTCCACCACAAACTGTCGCTTTAAAAAGACACATGGAAAAGGTGTCTCTTGTGTCTCACACTACACCGTCAGGTTTATGACGTGTCTTTGTTGTGACAAGTTTCACAGAGCTCTCTCTCTCTCTCTCTCTCTCTCTCTCTCTCTCTCTCTCTGCGTCCCAGTCCGTCTCCGTTTGTCTCCCTCCTTATCCCGGTGTCACTCCATTTTGACATAACCACTGTGACTCTGCGCCCGATCTGCCTCTCCCCCTCTGAGTTTCTGTCTGTTTCCCCTCTCCTCCTCCTCCTCTTCCTCCCATCACCCTGAACTTGACGCGTTGCGGATGTGACAGAAGTCATGCGAGCCCCTCTATCTATTTCTATCGGCCATCTTTTCTCTCTCTCTCTCTCTCTCTCTCTCTCTCTCTCCTGGGATGTGGCTTCCATCGGGGCGGCGCTGGGAGAGAAAAAGGCCGCACGTGTCAGAAGAGCGTGAACATGAACATCATGTACCTGTGAACACACAACCTCTGGCGACACTGTCACAGCTCGTCTCGTCTCTCCATCCTCTGCGTTCGTCTCTGATGTTATTTACTGTAGGGATCTTTTAAGGACTCTCGGGAGGACGTTTGTGACTCTTTTTTTTCTTTCTTTTACAAATGGGTCCCTTTGCGAGAATTTATTTCACAACTTGCCTCACACTATAACCGGTTTTCAGCCAACCAGACTGTTTTATGCCTTCAGTGGGAGTCTGAGCTGAAAAACAACATTAATAAACCAAGAAGGAATAACTTTTTTTTTCAGGTCACGGAAGCTCTCTGACTTTGTTGAGGAAAGTCGGAGACTTTTTACATCGTGGTCTGTAAATAAATACTCCTCAGTGGCCCAGTTTAAAGCTGCAGCTTCAAATTCCCACTCTGAGAAGTGACTGAGCTCATATGAGGCTTATTCAGTTGTTTTACTTTGAATGTATTACATCCTTGTGAAGATATTCGTCTAAAAACATGTGCTTTTTAAACACGACCAGGAAAATATTACAATAAATAAGCTTGACAATATTGTACATGTGTACATAATAATGTACAAAATCTGACAACTTGTTATATTAAGATGGTGCGTTAGTTTTTTTATTAATCTTTCTGTTAGAAATCTGAAGTCTCCAAACCCACGCAGAGAAACCTCCCTGCGGATCCAGAGAAGTCGTTACATCTCTGTTTTCATAGGCCGAGTATATCTCCATGACGAGGAAACTGAACTTGGCAGAGGGACCCTTTCATTTGTTCCATTTGGGATTTAATGCCACTAAAAATCGACATTCTGGCCCCCATTTGACCTTTAAAGCTGCTGCGACCTTTCAGGGCAGTGGTATGAGCCTTAATCGTCAGCTTATGGTGGCTCAGACCCCAGTGACGTGGGTCAAAGACGAGTGCAGTCAGAGTGGATGGGTCACACAAACGTTGGACTCTCACCCAGGAGATCGCTGTTAAGGTTGATTTGATGCTTGTTACGTAACTTTGCGTAGGAAAGTCTGCTAAGGGTCGTTGTTGTGTTGTTGTTTTTTGCGCTAATTATGTTGTTACGTAACTATTTGAACACGAACCGTGATCTTTTTTCTTACCTTAACCAAGAAGTCTTGTTGCTAAACCTAACCAATCATCCACGTGGCATTGTGCGTTCCTGCAAGCGAGGCTGATATGAAACGTCAACGTTCTACTTATTCAAATTCCCACTCTGAGAAGTGACTGAGCTCAAATGAGGCTTATACAGACTGGCGGGAGAGGACCAGACTTTTCTATCCCTTCCATGAGATTTTGTTTGAAGCAAAACCCAGAAGCATATTCCCTCAAAACATGAGAAGTATCTTCCTTCTGCGAATGTGTCCTCCCTTCAAGTGGCTTTGATCGCTGACGTGTTTACGTGTGTTCGCTTTTTAAAGCACCGAGGGATATTTGACTGTCTGCTCCCTGGCATGCATATGCTTCTGTGTGCGGCCGTGAGTCAGAAGGAGAAGCGGCTCGCTTTGGCCTACTGCCTCCGGTGCCTCTGGTCAACAGGGAGGAGGAGGAGGAGGAGGAAGAGGAGAAAGGAAGAGGAGGAAGGAGTGAGTCATGCTAGTTAGACTTTAATAAAAACAACTGCCAGGGTCCACAGCTCGGATCTCGATGATGGTGACGATGATGATAAGGGTGAGGAGGAGGATGATGACGTGTTCTGGTGTCGAACAAAGTGCTGCCGGGTCACTTGGTCACTGTGGAAATTGCGAGCCGAAGTTCACCGTCTGCTATGAATTTCACAGACGCTCGCTTCTCATTTTCAATCTCCGTCATGCTCCGGTGGAAATGAGCGCTCCTGTAAGTGAACCTCTCGTGTCGTCTGGGCTCGACTGCAGGTTAGTCCAGACTGACACTGGCCAGCTGCGTCAGGGGCCGGAGCCCTTCTGCAGCACGCAGCCAGTTATTCACAGAGATGGTCTCGCAGTAACACTACTGAATAGATTGTATTGATGTGACTCAGTGGACCCGAAAGGTTGCATTAAGACCTTGTTATCTCTTTGTGTTTTCCATATTGTTCACAACCCCAGACTCTTGCTTCAGTCAGTATGTTGTGGTCCTTAATTTCATATCAATATCTTTTGTATAATGTTTCCCCGACAACATTCAGCCCTGCGGTGCATCTCCAATGATACCAAACTCTGCAACAAACTCTGCAATATCTTCTTCACCAGAAGGCCTCTCAGAGTTTTAACAGGGTGGTTTGAAGTGCAGTATGCACTTCAGTGGTCGTTGTTGTTGAAAATGCAGTCGGCGGTCCTTTAATGGTTGTCGTGGTGATCCTAGACGAATGAGGATGGACAGCGCTGCCAGCTTCACTTGAAAGTTGTTGTAATTTAAAATCAGTTTCACCATCCTCTCGTAAACGTGTTGAACACAGTCTTAACAACACTGAACAGATATCGCTTCGGCAGCTGCAGCAGTAAAAAACGGCTTCCAACCGCTAAAATGTCAAATAATTGCAAAAGTCGCATACAAAGACACACACACACACACACACACACACACACACACACACACACACACAGTGCTCACACTGGAGGGAGGTGTTGGCGCTGGTCTGGCGTTCGCATGACAGGGACTGAGAGTCTGTGTGCGCTCGCTGCACGATAGACGACAAATGCTGCATGAGCCCAATATCTTCAATCATACTTTGCATTATGTGAACATTAATTGATCTGTAAGTAAATATTTTGCGATGAAACAAAACGGGTCTCTGCTGCAGCGGCACGGCCGCACAGCGGTTTCAACATGATCTCCATAGACAAAGTGGCCTTTTCTGCTACAATCACACTCGTCACACACACACACACGCAGACAACTACATGTGGACACGATCACAAGCTATACACTGAGACAATCACACACTCATGCCAAGACAATGGCCTGCTAATCCGTGCCTGTGATTGGACGGGTACAGATTACCCAGAGGGCACCAGCTGTCGGGGGAGAGGCGAAGCCCAGTTTTCTCAGTATCAGCGCGCACACACACACACACACACACACACACACACACACACACACACACACACACACACACACACACAGTCCCCCACTAATGCCGAATTAAATGCGGAATGAGGCTGAAATGTTCTCTGACATCGCGTTAGCATGTGGCTACACCTGAAATCCCAAGCTCTCGTGCATTTGCTCGCTTGCGTCACGCCGAGCTGAAGCTTTCAGCTGCTGTCAACAGAGGCTGTTTGTCACTGCTGTCAACAGACTGTAAAAATAGGGGGTGGGAATTAATATGAGGGTATTTGCTAACGGGCGTCCAGCCTAGCCAGGTACCCAAATGTTGCAGATGCCTGGACGTGTGTGTTTTTATTTTTAGCCTCTGTTGTTTTAAGCCTCCCCCCCCCCCCCCCCCCCCCCCCCCCACACACACACACACACACACACACACACACACACACACACACACACACACACACACTCTACTCTTTGTCTGGAGGGTGTGCGTCCACATTTTAGACCATTAAAAGTAGGAGAGATATCATTCAAAATTGTATTTTTTACCATTTGAATTTGACATCCACTGACAATTGACTTTATGTATCACTGTATCGTTGTATTTTCATAAATGCAGCATATTTCAATTGGACTCTTCAGTCTGCTTTGACCAGTGTTGTTGAAGTTGTATTTCTTAAATCAAATTCACACTCACACACACACACACACACACACACACACACACACACACACACACACACACACACACACACACACACACACACGCACACACACATACAGCTTTTATCCCTCTATCCCGCTGGTTCCAGAGCAGCCACAGAGGGCCGAGCCGGGCCAAACCGAGCCGGTCCAACAATGCCGGCAGAGGGAGGAGACAGGAAGCGTTAACTCACACGCTGCTGAGCAGAGATAAGGGCAGATTCCACTAAATACTGGAGTCAAGGGAGAGAGAGATGAGAGGATGGGAGAGGATTGGGAAGAAGAGGAAATGTATGTGTGGGGGGATGAAGGAAGTTAAGGAAGGAAGAAGGAAGAAGGAAACGAGAGAGCAAAATGGAAAAGAGAAAGGAGTGGGAGAGAATAAATAAATGTTCAAATGGGGAGCGGGAGAACCCGCCAAAGAGAGATTTACTTCCAGCATGTTATTGAGACACGGAGGACTGAGAGGCTTTGCATTGGCCTAGATTCTCCTCTGTGTGTCTCTCCGTCTGTCAACGCCGGCCCTCCTCTCTGGACACGACACTGATGTATTTATCCTCCTAGAGACCCGCGACATTTTCAGAAACAATGAGGTCATAAAGTACGAGGACGGTGATACATTTGTCATTGTTTTGGCTGGAGCCGCAAGCTTAAAGTGCTCTTTTCCAGCTGCTCAGGACCACACATGACAGGTGGTTCCTACAAGTCATATTATGTTACAAATCACAGCTAAGGATTGATCATTCTTTTTGTAAAGTTAAAATAGATGAGCTTGAAGCTTGAAGTGCAGTCTTTTTAACAAGGAAAACAACAATGTAGTCTAGACTTCAGTTTGCTCAAGTTTCATTGGTTTTCATTCAATGGATGGAACTAGTAAACAAAATGCATATAAAAACATCTCAACCTCTAAAAACTGTGACTGGGAAGTGTTAGAATGTCGAGGCTTTGTGTAAAAAAAGAAAGAAAGAAAGGAGAATCGACTACAGACTGCAGTGTTAAAAAATGTCTGATTTTCTACAAGATCATTAATTCCATCGCTCAGTCTCCGGCGTTGTAAACATTGGGCGTCTGTATAAAGGGAGTAATCGGGAAACAGTCTGATCCTGCACGCAAAAACGTAAACTAGCAAACGCAAACGTGTAGTTTTATGTTTCCGATTTTTCCTCTCGGTGGACATTCATCCCAGTTTCCCCTGCTGAGGACGTTGAGTGTTAATTCTCTTTGATTTGTATAGTAGAGTTTAGAGTTTGTTTGGACCAGGGAATGTCTTTCCTGGTTGGACGGCGTCCTGGAAACATGAGCTGAATGTCTCTGATGTGTTCAGAGGTGGAAATGTGAATGCACAAACATTCTCATACGTTTCTGATTAGTTTTCTGGCAAATACTGTATGATATACAATATGGACAAACATGCTTTTGCAACTGTTCGCTCGCTAACATTCCCTGGGATGCAGTGACACAAAATGGATCGAAATGTGTATTTAAATGTCCCAATGTGTCTTTTTTTTTAACAATCTTAAATGGGCCCTGAGTTACAAAAGGCGAAGAACCCCTGCTTTGTGTTCTGTGTTCGACTTTGCTGTTACTATGGGCTGCTGAAGCTGTGTAGTTCCATCATTACAGATCCCTCTTTTCCTGTATCCCAGTTGTTATTTGTTGAAAAGCAGTTTCATTTTCCTTCAACTGCACATTTAAAAAATGATCAAAACAGAAGATTGTTAGTTTTCGCATCAGAGTCGTGTCCTGCACAACGTCAAACCTTCACCCGTCCTCCGGGAGTCTCCGCCCGCCTGTGGAAACATTTTGAAAACACAGGAAACACGATCATTTGTCAAAAGTGACACAAATAGGAGGCGCATTTAACTTCAATTATGTGTCTCCGCCAAGTACTTATTTGCCACCAGTTTAAAACTCATGCACCGACTTGTTTCTGTCCACAGGAACGACAGAGCGCGTGTGTCTGATCCAGGGGACGGTGGAGGCGCTGAATGGCGTCCACGACTTCATCGCTGAGAAGGTGAGGGAGATGCCTCAGAGCACCCAGAAGACGGAGCCGGTCAGCATCATGCAGCCACAGACCACCGTCAACCCCGACCGAGTCAAACAGGTCAGTCCTCTGTGTGTGTGTGTGTGTGTGTGTGTGTGTGTGTGTGTGTGTGTGTGTGTGTGTGTGTGTGTGCGCCAGCTCTGCTTTCGGCTCACGGGTGTGTGAAGAAGAGGAGGGAGCGAGGTGTTTGCGTTTTGGAGCGACAAACCGCACTGTGGTCGAGCTGTGATTTTCTGTGTGAGTGAAACTGAATGAGGCGGAAAGAAAAGAAGAAGAGAAACGGCATGCAGACGTGTAAACGGATGAGGGAGGAGTGGGAGGGGGAAGGGGAGGGGGGAGTGAGAAAGAGAAAAGGAGCATCAGGGAGATAAGAATGCAAAGAAAGAAAAGAAGGAGAAAGGTCAAGACGGGAGAGATAGGAATAGAGAGTGTGGATAGAGAGAGAGAGAGAGAGAGAGAGAGAGAGAGAGAGACAGAGAGAGAGAGAGAGAGAGAGAGAGAGAGAGAGATGACATCCACTCAGACGGGATGCAGCGTGAACGTATAAACTCCCCATGTGGCATAAACTGTGGGGTGCCACACACACACACACACACACACACACGCACACACACACCTTAACATCCACCCGCCAACTGGGAATAGTTTCCCGCTGAGGGAGGAAGCCTCCTGGTCACTCTCTCTCTCTCTCTCTCTCTCTCTCTCTCTCTCTCTCTCTCTCTCTCTCTCTGTAACAATCGGGCTCGCGCGGGAAGCGATTTGAGAACAAACGTCCTCTTATTGCCAGTTACCAGTTGATGTTTTCTTATTTCTGCACTTGGCTCTCTGACCGAGATAAGAGAAAACATCTGGTTCTCACTCCACACATTGTCAAATGCAAGGAGACATGTTTTTGTTTTAATTGGATGAACATAAAGAAAACACATGAATATCATACAGTCCTTCATCCCGCCTATGTTTGGTTGCATCTCTCGAATTTGTACCTGTGACGCTTTCTCATCACTTCACGTTGTATAATGGAATAGTAGTTGACCCATGCGTCACGTTTCAGTTGTTTACAAAGAAACCGACAGCAGACACAAAGTGTGGCGTTTGCTTCGAGAAACTTTGTTTGATTGACGGTTCACAGGAAGCTGGTTGTACAGCCAAATCTGAGTGCCGATACCCGCCGCACAATTAGTGCGGCCATCGATGATGATCCGTTTAAATGATCATCATCGTTCTCTCTCCATGATTGCTCCCTATTGATTAGTCAGGTCTGGCATTGTTTCCAGCTATTGACTGTTCGTGCCTGCCAGACAATGCATTCGACCAGGCCTTGTGGGCTTGCGTTTACACACACACACACACACACACACACACACACACACACACACACACACACACACACACACACACACACTCCACACTTCGGCCCACATACACTCCGCAGATTTGAACTCAGGTTTTTTAAGGCTTCTGACTGTGTCTTGTTCATCTGTATCTGTGTTTGCTTCTTCTAATGTTCATGCTGGGATGGTAAAGCACCGTCACAGCTGGACACACAGCTGTAGAGAACTGTTTAGCATCTCCTTCCATCCCATTCAGCCGCAGTAGTTCATCCCTCAGGTGTTGGATGGGATGTGGTTGAGGCCTGGTTTCCCACACCAGACTCAGGTTGTAGTTGCCATGCAACCAGTGAGGAGTGTAGGATGCCACCGCTCAGATCCTGCAGCACATACACTACCGTAACATTGACGGGTGAATTGATGTCCGAGATGTCACGCTGAGAACATTTTCCCAGCGGTTAGTAACACCGGCGTTCCTGATCAGATGTGACATTTTACAAGAAAGGATATCCGTCAATGACGGTCCGTATCTGCAGAGTGCTGACTTCAGATATTTCTCTTTTTTTGTATAGTCAAGGGTTACGAGTTGTGCCTATAATTGTGAAGGTAATACCGTGGCTCAATGGTCTGAACCAAAACAGCTTCCCCCCTACGCTTTTACCTTTCACAATAAAAGCCCTATGACACACATACACTGCAGAGCTTAAATTCTAAATAGCTCACACTTTGAACAAAACCGATGCTGAGCATCGAGTTTAAATCTAAAGTATTACTAATTTTGCTTTTTTGTCTTTGACCCCAAATCCTCCGCCATCGCATTGACAGTCAACTCTCCGCACTCTCGTCACGTGAATACTGACGCTGTGACTCTTCTGCTGCTGTATGTGGCTGAAACGTTTATTAATGTGGCGTCCATCGTCCGACTAAGTATTGATAACGGCCTAGTATTTAAAAAAGTTGAGTCAAGTTCTTTTTTATTTGATGAACGTGGTGCTGGCAGGCAAGAATTGTGATGGCTTTATATTCGACCTCCATGTAACGCTGTGACTCCGCCGCAGAAAGCCAAATCCATGCTTTACAATTCAGTTTTTGTGCAGATTTAAAAAATGAGCAACAGTGTCCACAGTGAGCTGTAATAGGTGGCGGGATGGTGCGGGGCTGGCTGTGTTTTGCCGTTATGTGGGGTTCTCTGTTTATTTCATCTTTATCGTGAGCGCCGGAGCCCGAGGCTGACTGACATTCGAGGAATAGAGTTTAGGACAAGGCGAGCAGCCGCAGGGAGACAAGCAGGCTAATAGCTGCTGATATTTAAACACTTATAATAGAGGGTGAATCCCCCTGTTGCTCTTTAGGCTATTTATACCACGTCAGAGAGGCGACTAAATGGATTTGTGCAGCAATTTGAAGACACACAGATACACACATGTTCACGCACACGCACACAGAGAAAGAAACCCACAGACCAAAATAACAGATGCCCCGACCTTTCAACGACAGTTCACGCAGCCGAGCAAAACCCAAAGGACCTGATCTCAAGGGCCGTTAAGATGGCACATGCTTTCTGAGGAAACAGAAAAAAAATTATAAAACGATCCACGACTATATGACTATATATTTGAAGTAATAGCACATAATCATTTTTGCTCTCAATTGTGGAACAAAGTAATTATCATATTGTGATCGTGTGAAATTGCATGGTGCAATATAAGGAAGACATTATGATAATGAACATATTTAATTACACTACCTTACATAGTTACTATTTTGTCTGAATAAAGGTATTTTGGTCAATTAATTTTGTGTTCCTCAAGATAATTTAATAGCACGGAATTATGGAAAACATATCTAAATATATATCTGAGAAAAACGACCACAGCAAAAGACACATTTTTATTATAAACTGCACCTGATACTTTGCTTGTAGTCGCCACAAAGTGTAATTAAAGTACTGTAATGCAAGTAACACAGTGCTCCCAACATACACAGTCACATACACATGTAAGGTCAGTGGGCTGTGAGTAAGCTGAGACGTACTGGTCTTTAAAAGCATGGCGGTCATTGTGGAAACACACAAACACAAGCTGGTTTTGATCTGATGAATGGAGCTTTAACACACACACACACACACACGTTGTCATACACACCACCATACACACAACACGTGTGCCGATGAAAGATAAACTGGTGATTGTCAAAATGTCTTCCCCTTCTTCTTCTTGTCAAGAGTGCGGCTGTTGTAGCATGTGGTGTTGACCTCACTGGTTAACCCCTGGGAACTGAGAGAGAGAGAGAGAGAGAGAGAGAGAGAGAGAGAGAGAGAGAGAGAGAGAGAGAGAGAGAGAGAGAAAGAGAGAGATGATGTTGAGGAAAAAGACAAAGTGGCAGGGAGGAGGATGGAGAGAGGGCGTGTGGGAGAAGATGATATAGAGACAGAGGGAGGACAAACGCGAGCCAGAGAACAGACGTCCTGGCTCCCGCCCGGCTTAGTTGGTGACTGAGAGCCGTCGGACGTCGGTGCGCTTCAAGGCCGCATGAGAGCAGAGAGGAAGATTTATGGGCTGAATAAATTCTTCTACCGCCGGGGCTGATGAGATCTGACGTGACACATGGAAGACGAGAATTTTATTGAGGGGTTTTATTTCTTTTATTAGTCTGTGAACACTCTCGTAAAAAAAAAAATCGTCACACCACCGCAGCGCGCTCTTATGTTATGTATATATAACATTTTAGTTCATAGTTTGACGAGGGTGATAAGTGCTCTCACAAAAACAATTTGATTGATGCACAACATTCTGACAAAGAATTTGTTGTGTTTTTTATTGGGATATAATGACATACACATAAGCATGAAATATTCAATTAAAAACACAAATTTAATATATCAGCATATATATATATATATATATATATATATATATATATATATATATATATATATATATGTATGTATGTATGTATGTATGCATGTATGTATGTGTATATATATAAGCAAATTTAAAAATGTTTTCAGATCCTCTGATGACCACCAGATCCTACTTTGTTTTAAAATGTTAAACTGATTTATAAAAATACATACAACTGTGTTTGATGTCACAAACCGGCGCCCAACATCCGGGTCTGAAAAGTGAAGCCAATTCTGAAGCATCTTTAGCTTGCATTGTTTCAAATGGCCACCAGGGGGCGACTATAATGACTTCTCTCTTGATTTATTCCCTCAGTAAACATGAGTTTATGGTTCGCAATCTCTAGTTTCAAGTCGTCTTCAATACAGCATGATGTTCTTTTAGTAAATGATGGCCCTAAACTCAAAGCTTCAAAACCGTAGTTTGGTGTCATGGTGACTATGTGCACTTCCTATTAAATGCACCAGGTCCAGGTTTTAGGTTTTAGGTCACGAGGCTGCTAGTTTGTGATCATCCGTGTTTGCGTGCCGTTAGTTTGGTGTCTTCGAAGAAAAGCAGCGCACAAACATGAGATAAAAGCGGAGGCACTCAGACCTCCCTCTCTGTGTCCATGTGTAAAGTAGTGAAGCATCACCTACTTACTACATCAATATTGTATTCATGAATTGGAAGTAAATCTCGTTCTCTCGTCTGTTATTGTTGCATTATGGTGTTTTGGAAGTGAGCTGCAGAGCCGGAGCCGTCTCCCCCGTGAGATCAGCTGTAAATGGCTTGTGGTTTTGTTGTGGTATTATTGTTCTGGGGCTATTTCTGGCCCGCGCTGCCTTTCAGACTGAAAACGGCAAACACACGCATATGCAAGCGTTTACGCTCATCGCCTCTAGTCTGGCTGTTTTCCTGGCCGCTCCCTCCGGCCACTTCCTGCGGGAGAGAGGGGCCATTTCCGGTGAACTTTCACCTCCAGCACGAACACCTGTTTCCTACTTCCTGTTATTGTCTTGCCTGCACAGGAAGTTGGCCGCAAATGTCAGGAAATCGTAGAGTCTGGCTCACTTTGTCAGATGCTGGAGAAGTGGGAGTGTAAGACTGAGAAATAGCTTCAGCCAAAGAATTAGTCAAACAGATGCGCTCTGTGTTGTTGTTGTTGATCAGTGAATGAACAAAGGAATATGGTTGGAGTTTGATTGCATTAATCAAATATGAATCTTTCAAAAAACCCTTATCAAATCCATTTGGGTTCGGCTCTCAACATAAACAAACATAAACAAATAGCAAGCAGCACTCTGTCGCTTGTGTTGAACTCAACTTGAACTTGTCGTCATGGAGGGTTTTGTCTTTCTATGACACCCCTTTCCCACTGGACAAAAAACACCCACTAAAATCTGCCTTCACTGGGAACAGGGTACAATCTGAATTCATCCGTAAGACAAATGACTCCAGTTCCGATCGGCAGTGACGGAAACATGACACCCGGTTGGAAGCGCTCTTTTTTTTTGCCCCTTTTCTGATGCGATGTCGTGTGACACGCATTGATAGTGAAAATGACGTGATACAAATCAACAGAGATTTTGACAATTATTTAAATGTATTAATGTACAAAACATACATTTAATAGGTGCCCCTCAAAGCCACAAAACTCCAGTTATAAGAACAGTCCTTGTATCTTGTTGATTGTCCGAAAACACACTTTATTCAAACTCCACAGATCTGGTCTCTCCACTGATCCAACAATCACCAGCTCTGGTTTGAGAGCTTGAAAGAGAAACTGAATGAGTAACAGATAAAACATTTTTGTTAAAGGAGTAACCATAAGTAAGTCTGTTCTGTTTTGTTGTACTCTCAGGGTTTTACATACCGAGCAGACTCTTACCTTTTACAGTATGCTGCCTTCTTACCTTCTTATGTAACGTTTTATCTCCCCGTCAGTCCTGTGATTTGCAGCCTCACCGCTGAGTCAGAAGAATAACACACTCTCTGGCTTTCTCTCGCCCTCTGCGTCTCTTATCTGCTCCAAACCGTCATGATCGAGTGTCTGTATCCCATTATCTCTGCAGTTATTCATATTTACTGCCCTGCTCTGCACACGTGAGCAGAGGGAAAAAATCAAGCTCAGACGTGACGTTTTGCTTTCTCTCTCACTTCCTGTCCCTTTTTCCCTTTTTTTCTTTTCCTGTTGCTCTGTTTGGCTTTTGTTGTGTCTTTATTTAGAGTATAATTATGATGCCTCATTTGGGCCTTTGTAGGTTAAAAAAATATGTTTTTAATGAAATAATGACTTCCTCTGGGAAGGGAGTTTATACTCCCGGGAAAAAAAAGAAGATACAAACTGTTCATGCTGACATTGGTATGCATTGTACTTTATCTTCATGTTACATCTGTACGTTTTATTTTGTAAATGGGTTTGGTAAGATCAGGTTAGATAAGTCCTATTTGCTGTTTCTGATGTCCTCTCTGACGTACTGAGCAAGGTGAAGATCCTGAAAGATACATAAACACGTGCTCTTTTATTACCATAAATCACTACCAATATATTATATTTCGCACTCTGCGACTCACATTTTTTAACAGTGTTGTGATGAGGGTGATCCAACCTTGCAAAGGGAAGCGATGTGACTTGACAATTTTTTTTTTTTCTGCAATCACTACTAATACCCTGCGTGTTATTCATATCTCTCTGTGTGGGGAATGCACAAGAAAGGTGCGGAGAAGGCATTAGCCATAGACAATCAAAAGATATTTCTGCCACATGCAGAGCGGTTTCAGCAGGAGAGGTAAACACCAAGGATGCCAAGGGGAAAGGAAGAAAGGAGACATTGTATTATTTGCTAGTTCATTACGCAAAGAGATTTTAATGTATATTTTGCAATATCTGTATAGTTTCATGGAGTTCACCACGGATACAACTTCTCAAGCTTTTATTTTTGACACAATGTAAAAAGCTAAAGCCCTTCGATCCCTGTGATACATACAAATGGAAATATTTATTCATGTATTTTGCATCAATTTAAATTCTGCGTTCGTCCCCAAAATGGAGCAGGACATGGTATCTGTGGAAAACTTTGGTGTCTGTGGGTTTGAGCAAGTCTTGGCGGCACACTGCATGCAATGACTGAGCCAGCAGAGGGTCCAGCCGGTTAGAGGAAACACACGGAAACACACGGAAACACACACACACACACACACACACGGAAACATACACACACACACACACACACACACACACACACACACACACACACACACACGCACACACACACACACACACACAATTTCACAGTTCCCCAAGAAAAGTGACTCATGGTGTGAAGTGGCAGTCGTTCAATGACGCATTCATTTTTATTTACAAATCAAGAGCACTTTCACCGACTCAAGTCGGTAAAAGTTACAAGGTAAAATGTTACAGGTTATAATTTTAAAATATTGAACCACTAAAATATTTAGTTTTTTGCAGTTGAACTTGACTTAATTTCATACACCTATTAAGGCAAAAATCCCACACAGTGAAATAATCTAGTTTTTTGTATGTGTGTTCATTTACATTCTACAAGCATGACAAGTACAATGTTCTCAGGAGGGGGACGGTCTGATCAGGAGATCCGTCAAACTGCAACATTGCAGGACAACAGGCAGCTCGAACCCTCCCCGGTACATCGTGGGCATCCACGTCTGTATTGTTTGCATACCAGGGCCGGAAAAAAGAAATGTCTCCAAAAATGCTGGTAAAGAAGCGGTGTGTGCACATGTTAGGACGTGTGAAATGGGCAGCATTACATTTCGTAAGTGTCAAACACAAACCATAACGTCAACCAGGGAGGACCAGCAGCTGAAGCACCCAGGGGCCTGGGTGTGGCCGATAAGCCCAGGTGCTGCCACGCCCACCTCCAGTGTGTGTGTGTGTGTGTGTGTGTGTGTGTGTGTGTGTGTGTGTGTGTGTGTGTGTGTGTGTGTGTGTGACTGTATACTTATATCCAAAGTTAACACTATGTTGCTGTCAGTCATTGTACCCCGGCTCTTCTGCTCTGCAGTTATTTTTAACCTGGTGGTCAAAGGATGAAAGAAGAAAGACGGCGAGAGAGACGTAAAAAGAGAGATGACATGGTTACGGGGAGAGAGAGAGAGAGAGAGGGAGAGAGAGAGAGAGAGAGAGAGGCGACTAAGCCTGTGGATCAGGAGGAGGCAGATTAAGCTAAAGTCCCCTGCTTAAGACTTCAAAGTTCAAACTCCTGCAGCCTCAACAGTTGTCCGCTGTCCTCCACTCCGTGTGTGTGTGTGTGTGTACATGTAGGTGTGCACGTACATCTTAGAGTGTGTGTGTGTGTGTTTGTGCGTTCATTGTTTACCTTTGCGTGTGTGGAATTGTATGTACCTTTTTGTGAGTGAATTCTGAATTTGTGTGTTTCTTCACGTGTTTGCGTGTGTGTGTGTGTGTGTGTGTGTGTGTGTGTGTGTGTGTGTGTGTGTGTGTGTGTGTGTGTGTGTGCGTGGTTGTTGGTCTCCAATGACAACGATGACAGGCGACCTTGTGACCTGGAGGAAACTCGACACAACTCTGGGACGAGGAGACGACTCGTCATCGCCTCCATGACAGCTCTGAGATATATAGAGACAGAGGAACAGAGGAAGGAAGGAATGTTCTAGGGATGACGGTGTGATGAGAGAGGAAGAAAATGGAAAGAGAAAAGAGAGAGAGTTAGAGGCAAAGAGAAGAGAGAGAGAGGGTCGTTTCAACTTACAGGAAGCAGTTATGGGATTTAGTTTATTAAAATGTAGACCATTCTTAATGTATTAGTATGGTTACAAATATGGGATGAAACAGGATGTTGAGCTGCTTTGGCCTATTTATTTTTTTGACTTTTTGGGATGGGATGATACACAAGCTATAATACAACTTTCAACTTGTTTACTGCTTTTAGTGGATATTTAAAACTAGTTTGAAGGTGAATAAGCTTCTAAAAAAAACTCTTGAGAGTGTTTACCAATAAAACAGAACGGTTCATCATGTCGAGCTCCATCAATTATTCAACTAATTCATTGCGGTTGCTGTTTCATCGCACAACGTCTTCACCGGTGAAACATTTCCAGCTTCTCCATCAGCACTCCCGAGGTTTTATTATTATTTTATATTATATTAGAAAACAGAAAGCAGCGACACGAGATAGCCAGCGGGCTGGAGCTGTGTGTTAATACGTCTGCGCCTCAAGGTTAAACCCTGACAAACTACTCTGTGTGTGTGTGTGTGTGTGTGTGTGCGTGCGCGCGCGCACGTGCGTGCGTGCGTGCGTGCGTGTGTGTGTGTGCCGTCATGGTTTGTTAACAGTTTGCTTGTTTCCTTGTTTGATAAATGAGACATTGTTCTCTTAGATTTCCTCGCTTCGGTTGACCTCCAAACCGGTGTTGCCAACTCTTTACCACCAAAAGCAGCACTCACTGAATCCAGCGACAGCAGCCATTCCGACATGTCAGTGCAGGGAAACACATGTAATTGGTTACATGAATTATGGCCCTGTTACTGTGCACGCTGGGCTCAAGGTATTGGCTGTGACACGCTAAATAGAATAGGACCATAGTTAATTTTTGAAATGGCTGCTGATGAAAAGGGTTTATAAGTGCACATCATTCAGAATCAAATGATTGGACGAGTTTATTACATTCCTGCGAGAGCAACAGATACCAGATTATTTATTTTTATTAATTGTATAATTGATGTAAAGAACATTTTACAAGTATATAAAAAAATGTAAGAAATTCTCCACTTTTCTTTTTTCTTTTTAAAACAAAATAGAATAAACGACATTATCAAAAGCTTTTCATTTCCTCTATAATCTTATTAAAAATGTTTCTCTACTGAGAAATGAGAGGGTGAGTTCGAGTGAGACGTTTTATATTTCTGTAGGAAACATCGAGTCAGAATCCGCTGAGCCGGGTGGCGGAGCTAAATGGAGCTGCTAAGATGACGTTGAGGAATTATTAATAGTGCAGTATTAAAGTATGAGGGTTTATTGGACAAAAGAGACGGCCCGAGGGTCAACGCCTCAGTCTGTTGATTACAGAGAGGAAGGTCACGGAAGCAGATGAGCCGAGGAATTACACCTTCACTTGACGCGACGACGACGACAAGCAACCGCGTCTTGAACTTGAATCCGCTCGCTCGGCTCAAACCCGTTAAAGGATGAATTTGTGCTCCCGTGGAGTCATTTAGATCTCCTGCCACTGATGGCGTCCCAAACCCTAGAACATGGCATGTGGGCCTCATCAGGTCATAACGAGGAGAGCCAACCCCGAGGGCCAGCTGGACCCTAACGAGCCGCGGGACCTAAAAGAATCATGAGCCTGGGTTTCAGTGTGCTACTTACACTGTTGTTTCAGAGGCCGTTACAGTAGAAGTCACTGACTGTTGTCGGCCTTTTTTGGTTATTGTCGGCTCAAAGTATGAACTACTAGAATTTTGACAGTTTTGGCAATCTTTATAATTGCCAAAACTGTCAAAATGCTAGTTTGTTGCAAACTGCTCCCCCCATGAATCCAATTGCCCCGCTCCGCCGTCGACATTGATTTGGACTTATCTGCTAAGCTGTCGTATACCTGCTGAAGTCGACACTTCCTGTCCCCCCGCTCCTTTGCAGCGTTTGCCGTGAGTGCATTCATGAACGGGAGATCGGCTTCGGCCCCCCCGACCTCAACCCCCCGTCAGCTGCAGCAACAGGGCGTTCTAGTCAGCAGCTGGATGGACACCAAACTCTTCTTTCCTCTGTGGAAAAGTTTCTCCCAACAGACAGAAAGCTCTTCAAGGGGAGGAATAAAATAAAGTAAAACAAAAAAGATGAGAAAAACTCACAAAACAGCGTTAAAGAAGAGAAGAGAAAAAAAGGAAACATTAAAGAGCCGTCACTGTAGGAGCGATATCCCGACCGCTGCCAACTGTCACATAATCTTCTTCTGTGCGGCAGAAAGGTGCTGGGAGCAGAGGATTGTGGGTAGGTGGGAGGCTGGCTGGCTGGCTGAGACTGCCATTAGAGCGAGCGGACCCAAAGGCGTCAGCTGAACAACACCAGGGTGAAGATGCTGATTTTCAGAATAAAACACTTCAGATCGTGTGTGTGTGTGTGTGTGTGTGTGTGTGTGTGTTTTGACCTTGTTCAAAGAGGTTTATAAGCTTTTAAAATCTGCACACAAAAAAAGAAAAGCAAAAGGACATGAAATGGAACGAGAGAGAAGCGACTATATAGAGGAAAAGAAATCGGAGGAGGAGGAGGAAGAGGAGGAAGAGGAAGAGGAGTGGAGGCAAAACGGAGAAGCTCATTAGCAGAGAATCAGTTTGGATTTAGAGATGGCGGATCATTAGGGCCGGGAGGGATCAGACATCACTGTACCACTGTTTATCTTCCCACCAACACCCTGTGTGTGTGTGTGTGTGTGTGTGTGTGTGTGTGTGTGTGTGTGTGTGTGTGTGTGTGTGTGTGTGTGTGTGTGTGTGTGTGTGTGTGTGTGAGAGAATGTTTCAGTGCAGAGGATGAAAGGGTTCGTGGGTAAAAAAAAAAAAATCCAGCCCCCTCCCTTGCTCTCTCTCTCTCTCTCTCGCCTGTCACTTATTTCTTTTATCCCTCGCTTCATTTTTTACCCCCCGCTGGTCTCCTTTCGCTGCTGAAAATGCAACAAACCTCCCTGAAAATATTGCCGCTCGAAGAAAAAAAAATCCTGCTTGAACATTCTCAGATGGCCATAAAAGCTCAAACGGACGTCCTGCTGTAATGACATCGTTTCTACGTCTTCTACTTTTTTTTTAATTCATTCATTTGACGGGAAGATTTTTTATCTTCTTTTCAGTCAACTTTTCCAATAAACTCGTTCCCAATTAAACTGATCTGTTAAGATCTTAAGATTAGCAGCGCGACGTCAATTGAGGCCGCCGTCGTGCAGACGTATAGTTCAGCTTCAAACGGCAGCAAACCGGGAGAGGGAGGACAAAGACAGGGTGAGACAGGGAGGCAACTGGAATGGCCTTCGCATTCTCTTGTATTGTACATTGAATTGATCCGTCTCTCCGTTGGATTTTTCTTCGCTTCCTTTGTTTCTCTCTGCGTGGAAAAACAAAACACACAACAAAAAAAACACAGTCTCTCTCTTCTCTCAGTTCATTGAATTGATCGACCTCGCTTTCTCCCCTACTCTCTCTCTCTCTCCGTCTCTTTCATTCTATCGTCGTATCTTTTCTTTTCATCAAGGACACGTTTTTTTTCCCTCCCCTCAGCCCTCCATCCCTTCATCCTCTTCCTGCAGCCCACTCTCTCATCTTGTCTTCTCCCGCTTGTGAATATTCAACGCTCAGGTGGACAGCAGATGCAGCAGCGGTGGGTTTGCTCTGAGAGTGGGATCGATTCCCACGGGGAGGGAGTGTGGCCCTCATACACACACCCACATTCGTTTTTCGCGATGGCGGCTGATGTGCCACAGAAGTGGAGAACGTCTCGTGTGGGTGTCCGTGTTCGTGAACAAGCACTTTGCAGAAAACAATTCTTGTCACTTTGCGTTTGCACCTGAAGAGCGAAGTCACAGAAGTTTGTGCAGGTTGAGCCGAGGGGCAACGCGTCAACGGGCCTTGGTTCTTGGCTCTTGGTTTTCCGGTTCTTGGTTCTCGGTTCACTCAGACCTCAGATCAGACCTCAGATCAGACCTCTAGACATCAGATGTTGGAGATATATAGACGTGAACTCAACTTACGTTTACCTGTTAGATGGGAAAACCTACAGTCTCTTCTATTTTTTTCAGCCAATTTGCCCATAGTCCACCATTTACTTCCACCCAAATTGGTGTCAACTCATTTTGGAGAATTGCGATGCAATGTTAAAATGTATTTTGAAATTTTTTTTTTTGTTGACTCAATTCCTTTAGAGAGCTCTCTTTAGATAGCCGGGACAAATAAACACTTAATCATGTGGTCAGAAGCAATTCATTGATTCATGTTTTTTTTCTCAAGGATTTTTTTTTTAAAGTTTGTGTATTTTGTAATTGTAAATGGTGATGGCCTTTTTTCACTATTCCCGAATAAATTAATTGGGCGGAAAACAATCAATACATTAATCAATGATTAAAGATCATAAATTGGACGCATGGGTGGAAATCATAAGAATCACTTCAGGTCAATAGTCGCTTGTTTACAAGCACTGTGCAATGTATCAGTGTCCCAATAACCCGAAATAAGAGCATTATGTCCATTCATGGACCAACTGTTAGGCTATATGTGGTGTTAAATACAATGAACAATAGTATAATAACAATAATACATCATTCGTAGACGCGAGTATGTGAAACAAAATGTGCTATGTGTGTGTGTGTGTGTGTGTGTGTGTGTGTGTGTGTGTGTGTGTGTGTGTGTGTGTGTGTCATCGCCTCACTCCCTTTCACTACCCTTTGAATGCTGAAGCTGTGTTTCCATGGCAACGCTGACCCCTGGGAGTCAATGTTATTTTTTTTCACACAAGCAGCCTCTTTAGAATTCCTCTCTCTCTCTCTCTCTCTCTCTCTCTCTCTCTCTCTCTCTCATCCATCCTTCCCTCCCACTTCATGTACCTTCATCTCTTTCTCTCCATTATGTACCAAAGATATTAGTTATGTGTGCAGGTGGTTGAAAACACTGCGCACTCCATAATGTTGTCAGTCTATCTCAGATCTTTCTCCTTCAGGACACACACACACACACACACACACACACACACACACACACACTCACACACACACACTAACACACACACACACACACACACTCACACACACACACTAACACACACACACACACACACAAAGTCAGTCGCTCTCTCCCTCTGCGTCTTTTCTTTCACTTTTTTGTCCCCCGTCCTTCAGGAGGAGACTCCTTGAAAAGCAGTTCCTGACAAAGTTTCGTTCAGCGCTGACCTTGCCTTTAATGTCTGCTCTTGAGCTTAATGTTGTGCATGTGCACCGCTTCACCGTGTTCTGTGCAACAACAACAGGGAGATTTCTCACGACCAATTACCCATCGCACGATTCTTGTTCATTAAGTGTGGCTTCAGCTGCAGGGTCATAGACCCCTGCAGCAAAGCGCACTTCATAGTATTGCTCGGGCTTAATAATCATAGTCCCACAAAAACTTTGGCGCGTATCTCCTCCCACAGCGTTGCCAGCACATGCGTAAAAAATACATCAAAACGTGCGGCCTGCTCGGGAATCGTGTGCTATGACTTTTCTGAGAGATTCGAGCGGCCATTTTCCCGAAAAGTGCGAAAAACGGCGAGAAATTGTCCCATTCACTTGACTGGGATTTCGGACTGAAGAGAGCAAAAAAACATACATCTTTGTGCCCACAGTGACTCGCCATAATTTATAGTAGAGAAATTATTTAAAGTTTAAAACGTTGACAAAAGTCTGGAGTTTATTTTCCCAATTGGGCATTTTTTGATAGCTAGCACAGTTTTCATGCAATTATTGTTCAAGTTTAGGAAAATGTGGGAACCATTTCAGAGCACGAGTAGCTGTGTCCTAACGAACCTTTTTGTATTTGTATTTTGCCATTCACTCCACAATATTGGCTTTTGAGGCATAATTTATATATGAAAACGTTGGAAATATTGTGCCGGTGGTACACATGCGTCGTGGAATCCAACAAATTTATACTGTTTTGTCAGCAAGCCTGAAAGCTACATGAAGTCCGGCCAAC
The DNA here is from genome assembly GCF_910589615.1 of Taurulus bubalis. NCBI lineage: Eukaryota > Metazoa > Chordata > Actinopteri > Perciformes > Cottidae > Taurulus > Taurulus bubalis. Next base: position 12,119,936 of record NC_136598.1, read on the forward strand.
TGCTCCATCAACCTCCATGTTAAATCGGACCACAATTTTCTCTCATGACGGAAACGTGAGCACTTTACAAACTGAATTTACGCTCTCATTTATAAATCCTTACAAATATTTAAGTACACGGAAACATTCTCAGAAGTCTTGTGCTTCTTATGATTGCGTTATTTTTGCGATGGGATCCACGGTTGTCTGTCAAATACAATAGTTTGAAAGGTTGTTTTCTCATTAAATCCACAGTCCAGTCTCCTGCTCTGTGACAGTGTCACAGCTGCTACCAATTAGCCAATCAATCAAGCTGCCACCATGGCAACTGGTGACACGCGGGACAGGGGGCTTTTATGTCTACCTGTCTGTCTCTCTGTCTTCCCTTTCAACATAAAAGCCCCATGATTTAAGTGTATCTTAACATAAAGCTAAAATTAGCTTTTAAAATCGCGCGTGGTAATATGGTCGCGTGCACTCAGACTCTTGACTTTTGATCATATTTATGCAAATAATTAATATATATATATATATATATATATATATATTTTCTTTAAGTCAAGGAGTTATTGATTCTTTAGAGATCAAGGACAATAGGGGCTGGTATTCATATGTAATCACGTGATAAGTTGCAGCAAAGTGCTATGTGTATATATATATATATATATATATATATATATATATATATATATATATATATATATATAAATAATGTACCTCAATAACACATCTCACTACCGGTAATGTATATATATTGCGACGTCTTACGGCAGTAGTAGCCACGCTTTAAAAATTTCTTGTGAAATTTTCTAGTTTTTCATATTCTTGAATTAATTTAATTTGGAAGGCTTGTAGTCATGCATGTTTAATCATCACAGGTGTGAAATTATCTTTGTACAGGCTGGTATCATCCAGCATTCGGGGGGGATAAAGCGCAATAAATAAGTATGCCACAGATGTAACCCATATAATCATGAACAATTAAGAGTGGAGAGGTCCAACCAACCAATAAACCACAAACGGCGATCTTTCAGTCAGGAGACGGCTGTTCACTCACCATGCACGAGAAGTCAACGTTGATTTGCATAACTTGCTTCAGTAACACTTCTATGTTAACCCAAGAGGGCTTTACAGTCTGTACACATAACATCCCTGTCCCGGGACCTCACATCGGATCCCCCAATAAAGATTGTAAAAACCCTTTCACAGGGAAAAAAAAGGGGAAGAAACCTGAGGGAGAGCAACAGAGGAGGATCCCTCTCCCCGGATGGACAGAAGCAATGTCATGTGGCCAGAATGAATAACGTAGCATAGTTACAGCACATTCAATGAATATGACAGAAATTATTCATATAAGCATGGTCCATGATCCAGATAGCCACGATCCATGAAGCAGAAGGAGGTAGAGAGGAAGGGGGGGAACATAAGTACATAACTTTGTTACCTAATCCTAAATATTTCACAATCTTCTCCTAAACCTAACTAAGTGTTTCATGATCATTTCCTAAATCTGAATTTAGGAAATCGTGTATTTTACAATCTTTTCCTGAACCTAACTTAGTATTTTGCGATCTTTTCCTGAACATAAATAAGTATTTTACGATATTTTCCGAAACCTAACCAAGTAGTTTTGTTGCCTAAAACTAACTGAGTTGTTTCCTGTGAAGACAGAAGTATATTTTCAAAAGAACGTATGCATGTTTTGAGCTGAAACGGACACGTGTTGCTGTTCTTTCACAGTAAAAAGCCATACAATGATAAACATACGTAGTGGAGACAACATTAGGGGACAGCTCTCTGTAACACTGACTTTCTTCTACATCTTTCCTTCATTTAGTTGATGTAATTGTTCGATCAATAAAGGAACACATGTTTTACTTTTATCTCTCATTTCAAGTAATTCCATGTGATGCACAGGGGCTTGCTTATATATTTTTTAACTATTGCTGGATTATAATAAAACATCTGATAGATTATATTATTGCTTTCAATAATGATTCAATAATTATTGCTATTATTGATTATATTATTGCTTTCAATAATCAAATTGTCTTCTTTCTCTCTTTCTCCAAAACCAGTCCAAGCTGATCGTCCCCAACAGCACGGCAGGGCTGATCATCGGCAAAGGTGGTGCGACCGTCAAGGCGGTGATGGAGCAGTCCGGGGCGTGGGTGCAGCTATCCCAAAAGCCCGAAGGCATCAACCTGCAGGAGCGTGTGGTCACCATCAGCGGGGAGCCGGAGCAGAACCGCAAAGCCGTGGAGATCATTGTCCAGAAGATCCAGGAGGACCCGCAGAGCTCCTCCTGCCTCAACATCTCCTACTCCAACATCACAGGGCCTGTCGCCAACTCCAACCCCACCGGCTCCCCTTACGCCAACTCGACTGAGATCGGCATGCCGTCCGCGGCGGCCGCTGCGGCAGCCACTGCTTCCTCTCTCCTCGGCCAGGCCAGCATGGCGTGTGGCGGCGTGGGGGCCTTCCCAACCACCATGTCCAGCTTCTCAGGCAACGACCTGCTGGCGATCACCTCCGCTCTCAACACCCTGGCCAGCTACGGCTACAACACCAACTCCCTGGGCCTAGGGCTGAATCCAGCTGCAGCCACAGGGGTGTTAGCCGCTGTTGCGGCCAATGCTAACCCGGCAGCAGCTGCCGCGGCTAATTTGTTAGCATCCTACGCCAACGATGCATCCACCAGCGCAGCTCACCCGGCTCTCGGAGGCTTCAGCCTGGGATCCCTGGCCGCCGCTACAGGGGCCACCAATGGCTACTTAAGCGCCGCATCGCCCCTTGTGGCATCATCTCTACTGGCCACAGAGAAGCTCGGAGAAGGAGCAAAAGAAGTGGTCGAGATCGCTGTGCCAGAAAACCTGGTAGGAGCCATCTTGGGGAAAGGAGGGAAGACGCTAGTGGAGTACCAGGAGCTGACCGGCGCCAGGATCCAGATCTCCAAGAAAGGCGAGTTCATCCCTGGAACTCGGAACAGGAAGGTGACCATCACAGGTTCCCAGGCCGCCACGCAGGCTGCACAGTACCTGATCAGCCAGCGAATCACCTATGAGCAGGGGGTACGTGCCACCAACCCACAGAAGTTGGGCTAAACCTGACAGCCAATGAGAAACGAGGAGGAAAAGAGGAAAAAAAATAAAAGAGTGGGGGCTTGGGGGAGGAGTATAAAAAGAAGTGAGTGAGAATGGAAAAAAAGGAGAGGAGAGCAAGAATGTCAGAAGGAATCGTCCGCGCTGTTTTTTCTGCGTGTTTTCAGTATTCTCTATTAAAAAAAAGAAATTTTGGCGCAAAGCAAAAATGTGCTGAGAAGACGAGGAGGGAGAGGAGCGAGTTTTCACGCTGAAAAACCAAGAAAAAAATTGTGTAACATGTAAATAAGGTTTTATTACTTAACGTCTTGACCTTTCTTTTTTTATTGTTTTGTTTCATTGTTTTATTGTTTCGGTTTAGTAAATTAATCTGTCTGTTTGTTCGTTTGTGTATTGTGTGGACAAAGCTGAATGCCAGGTAGACAGGCCGACTGCCTGAGATGCTACAGGAAGCAGGGGGAGGGAGGGAAAGGCACGGGTCCGAAGAGGGGGGGGGGGGGGGCTTGCATTTACAGGGTACAACCCTCCACCCCGCACCCCCAACCCTAAACCCCTTATGGAAACAACCCTTACCTCTCCCTCCGCCTGCAGCCCACACCCGTCCCCTCCTGTCGGGCTTTTGTTTTCCTTCTAGTTTCGATTTGCCCCCCTCCCAAAGCCTCTCTCACTACTTGCCCACAGTCTTGCCCTCCCCTCTCTCCCTCCCACCTCCATTTTACAAGGGTTTTATAATGAGCAAGACTGCAAATTTAAGCCTGGTGTGTGAGGGAAGAAACGTCCTCAGATTATTCGCCTACCCCAGCCTGTGATCTCACCTCCCCCCCTCCTCCCCTTCTCTCTGGGAGATGAAGGAAGGGGCCAAGTGAAATTGGGGAAGGGTCTGGGACGGAGGGGCGAGAATCAGCTGGTCGTTCCTTCGTTTGCACACCACCCCCTGTGCACCCTGTGTTGTATCCCACAAGCAGTGCAGCGCCCCCACACACACACAGACACACACACACACCTTACGCAGCCGTGTTTGAGATAGAATGCCGAGGCGCACGCTGATGACCTCACGTAGTGCGAAACCGACGAGAGTGATACTGTGCAAGCTGCGGCAAACACACGGGAACCACGGCATCTCTTTGCAGTCTGCTGTGATAATTCTGTTCACGAGATTGTCATGATTTATTAGGAATCATCGCCATCGTCATTATTTATTAATGAGTTCACCCAGAAAAAAAAGCTTAGTTGTTTTTTGTTTTCCTTTGTTTTCTTTTCTTTTTTATCTGTGAATTCAGGTTGACATGAATGTAAATGAGACTATTTTTTGATTTGAATCTTTTGTTTTAATTTAAGTGGATTGAAGATGAATCGTAATGTTACATAGTGTAATATATGTCTTATTTAAGTCCAGTAAGCCGCCCCAGGCGTTAATATCATTACAGTGAAGGATTACCTTATATATATAAATATATATATATATTTATCCAGTCAAATAACAGAACAGGGAATGCACACACACACGCACTGAAACAAAACACTATGATGCCATATTTGGTGCTAGAAAAGGGAATTCACCATATCTTATGATGCAGACTGCAGTACCTGTAAACCAATCACACCACAGGCCGCAGTGCAGCGTCTACACCCACGGCGATATCACCCCTCACACCCGGGGCCATCACACTCGCTAGCCTCACTCGTATGCTCCGAAACGCCACCGCTGTTTCTGCATCTGTACGCAAAACGTCCTGTTACAGCTTTTGCCTACAGTGTGACCGAAATGAGACTCAGACGAGCCGCTCGGCCTGTGGTGTGCCCCAAAACCATTTCGATGAACCCAAAAACCTCAGACTAGAACAAGCAAGAGCACTTAAGACTCACAACATACTACATACAACTACTACTGAGAAAACACTGAAACCCGACGTTGCTCGTGCGGGGGTCCACTGCTCCGTCTGCACGCCTCACGAGTAGAGCTGCTCCTTTAGGACAGCGTGCATATCAGTAAAGGACATAAATAGCCTCACTGATCTTCGCCCTTGTCAAACAACCGTCAGTCTGCCGGCGAGGCAAAGGGCAGACATGAGAGATTTTCAACACACGTCCAGGGAGTTGAGCTCGTTCGCGCCTCTGGCAAACCGCAGGTCTTTCACGGCAACAGGTGTGCCGCCCACTGTAGACCCAGGAGGCTGCTGAAGATGCTGTCTTTTCTTTGATTGTTTGAATTTTTTATTTTGTGTCGTGTTATTATTTGATTTTTTTCCTTCTTTTTTTTTACAATCGGAGTACACTGAATTGTTTGTCTTAATGCACTGTGAAGCGAGGGAGCGGTTCTCTCTGCCCACAAGGTCAGGGACGTGTGCTGTAGACGGCATCGCGATCGGATGGTGTTTTTTTGTGTGGCATGGGTGGGGTGGGGGGGGACAAATCACATATATGAAATATATGTAGAATGCATATGAAGAACTTGTACGTCATATCTGAATACTGGAAGAGACTAGGTCAATGAAGAAGATATCAATCAATTGAGTTGACGAGTCGAGATCTGTTAGAGTCCATCTATTAGACTCGTACCTGTTGTTCCAGAAGAGTCTTTTTGTAATCACAGGTGATGTTGGGGGGAGTGTTAGTCCAGCAGCAGATTAAAGAGACTGGAACAAATTGTATAAAAATACTTTTCTATCGCAGCTGTGTCTTTTTCATAAGCAGTTGGAATTGGTCATGCACTGTACATCCCAACGGGCGAATCCCAGGACACGTATTTAAGTCCAACAGGAGGTGAAGTGTGACGGAATGTAAAAAATGACAAGTATTGAAGAGGGGGTGTATTTGATTTATTGACCTAAACAGACCCAGTGAGGGGAGGGAACTCCTTTTAAGATTAAGAAAAACCAATCCGACTCAAAGTCCTCCACTGTGCTATCGAACGTGTCACTCTCTGTTGGAGCGCCAGTGAGGGTTTATCTCCGCAGCTTGGTAAGGAGGCTTCTTTACTCCCATCTAACACCATCCACACTCTCCTCACCCTCCCACCCTCGTCCCCCTCACCCGTCCCCCCCCAGTCCTCCAGCGCACTCCCATCCCAACACCCCCTCTACCTCCTACCACATCGCTCCATGGGTGACTATGTCTGGTGTGATGATCAAATGCATGTCTGCTGTTTCTCTTCTCTTTGCCTCCTCGAGGAGGGGAGGGGGCGGGCCAACAGGAAAACGACTACACCTGCAGAGGAAGTGGTAGTCGAGGCCGGCAGGGCACAGTGCACGAACGATCTTGTCTGTAGTTCGGATCAGTGCATGAAGAAATACCTTAAAAACATGCACATATCGTGAGGGAATACTTTGTCATTGACGGGGGTTTGACTGGATTTATGTTTGATTTTTTTTGCGGACGAAAAAACTCATAAGACTGTAGGGAGATAGTAGTTGTCGTAGATGTAGTGTGCTTTGGTTCCACTGTAGAAGTGCGCTGTGCTGGAAGCAGCTTGTTTGGCGCAAGCTACGCCAGGTCTGAGCGGGTAGACGACTGCTTGATTTATCAAATATCATGCACAAACGGCAAAATTGAACTCGCTGCTTTTATCCGTCTAATATCATTCTGTTCAGACTGTTCCGAGAACTTGTGATTTGTCTGACATTTAATTGACTGAACACATTTTCAGTCCCAGCTGAATTGAACTAAAGATGATTCCGCCATTGGATACAGCACAGTGCATTCGCAGTGAAACAAACTGCATGGGAGTTCCTAATGTAGGTGTCACTTGAGTTGATTACTGGATGTGCTTCTTCTTCATCTCATTAATTAAAACTTAGAATGATCGTTTTCGGTTTGTCTTTTAAACAGCGGCCAATCTCTTTAGTCGTCTCGATGTTAGGGGACGCAGATCAAATGTGATCGAGTACTGGAAGCAATACACGTAGTGGCATGTTGTCCTGTCCTTTATCCTCTGTCTGCCATTGGAGCTTTGGATTTAGACGTTGAATAGGTTTACACAAGTAATCTTAATTTGTGTTCAATTTGTGGGAAAATGCTGCTATTTAATAATTACTGATGTACTAAAAAATACTAGGTGAAAACATATCGAAATCTGTCCTTTAGCTGGAGAGGCTAGTCTCAAGCGGCAGTGTAATACAAGCTCTGTTATAAGCTGGCGATAAGTTAATAATAGTGTAATTCTAACCTGAACAAGTTAAACCTGTGCCAAACTAGGTCTGTAAATGTGTCGATTTAAACCACATTAGATAAGAGGAGACATACTTTTATATTAAGAAAATGTGAAAAGTGCCAAATGAACCATATCTATGATTTACATGGGGAGGGAGTTGTCCGCGTGACAGTTTTTAAGAGTCAGTATCGGTGTTTTGTTTAAGCCCTCTCAGTCCCTGCCACAAGAGGAGGGACCGCCATTTTAGCAAAAGTGTTCAGCCAGTCCTCCGGGAAGCACATTTCCCAGGACGCAACAGCACTGCGACGCTGGGGCTAGAAAAATCAACATAGCGATAGGTTAGCATAATTATGCTAAGAGAATAAGATACAATGTGACTTGATAGCATTCTTAAATACAGCCTTTTATAGTTACGATGAAAATGTATTTTGTGGAAATAGATGTTATCTTTTTTGCACGTCTATATTGCATGATATCAAAGTGAAACGTGGACTAAAAAAAGGTGAGAAAAATCTAAGAAACATAAAAAAGAAAAAGAAGTGACAAAAAAAATAATTTGGCAGTGTGTGTCATTCAGTTTTCGACAAATCTTTGCATGCCGATAAGGGTAGAGCATTTTGATATTGTTTTACACGCGTTCAAATGTTTGTTGTCTGTGTCACAGTCCACCGGCCAAAGGTGAACAAAATGTTTGACCGCGACGTCGTGAGAGAGTAGTTTGCCGTTAAGCTGTCCAGCCATCCTCGACGGGATACGAATAAAAACTCTCCAACAAACCTAAGACTATTTTGCTACTTGCCGAGCGAGCTTGTACTAAAAAGTTCTCAGTTGCTGCCTAACCTTAGACAGAAAAAATAAAAAACTTAAAAAAAAAAAAAAATAATGTCATTTCAAAGTAAGACTCAGATTGTCCATGAATGTACTCACCTCTACATAAGTTTGCATATCACTCCTCTGACCATTGACGTGCAGTAGAGGCTTACGTGTGTTCTCGTGTGTGTATCTTTGTGTATTCTAACATTACTAACCCTCGACGTGCTCACGTCGAGCTCTGAGTATGTTGACTGTCCTTTTTTAATACCCTCCCCCACCTCCCCCCCCACTCTCTGAGCTCTGGCTTGTCTTCGCATTGATATGCACCTTATTGACGTCAAATATGACATGGAGCATCTGCAGCCGCCACCCCCCAGCCCCAAAACGGGAGAGATTCGTAAAAGAGAGAGTGTGTGAGACAAAGGGAGGTGAATGACCCCCCCCTCCCCCCCCAAAAAAAAGAAAAGTCTGCTGCACTCTCGGTCTCCCTCGGGTGCCTTGTTGCAGAATTTGGGACAGATTGTATTTTCACTCCCTTATTACACAATCCAAGGCTCTGATCTCAGGGAGAGAAACATGCGCTGGACATTACCAGATTGTTTTCTCTCTTTCTATTTTCCAAACTCAGTTCAATTAGATGCTTTATTGGCTTCAATGTCAAAGAAGGAAAAAAAGAAGAGAGATTCTGCCAAAGTCTCTCTCTCTCTCTCTCTCTCTCTCTCTCTCTCTCTCTCTCTCTCTCTCATTCCTTATTATGCAACCAGTATTTCCAGTGTGGTCATGTTTTGTATCCTGACAGATGTTGTCATGGGAGATGGCCCGCTTCCTACAAAACTCCCCCCCCAAAAAAAGAAAAGAAAAATAAACCCCATTCCTGCTCCATGTTTGCACTAAACTCTCTGCTGTTACTGTGCATGGCAGGACGAGCCGAGGCTGGGGGGTGGTGGGGGTCGGTGTGCGAGGCTACTGTAGATGTGTATCCTTACTGTTAGGTGTTTTTTATCCAGCGGTGTATTTAGACATGCATGCTCCTCTCTCTCTTTCTCTCTCTCCCTCTCTCTCTGTCTGCTCCGTAGACCAGCTCCGTGCTCGTGGTTGTCTTGTGTGTGCAACGTATAGCCGGCTAGTCATTATTGTTTCTTCCTTTCCGTTGATATTGTGATGTGTAGAGGAATGCAAACTTAATTTCCACCTGCTCGCCAGGTGACCTCATCGCTTCTCAGTGGGTGTGGCTCTCGGACATAATCCTCCGATTTTTTTTGTGATTGTTTTGATTGCCCCTCCACCTCCACCTCCACATCCACAAACTCAAACCCACTCTCACCCACACCCACCACTGACCTCTTCAAACACCCTCTCAGACATATTATGGGACCCCCGCTCCGCCCCCTTTTCCACCCCCCCGACTCGGGCCCCATCGAAGCACCAGCAACTGTAGACTGCATTTGTCATATCACTGTTTTTCTGTTCACTTCTTCTCGTTCGCTGTTGATTTTTATTTCATTTTTTTCCTGGTTTTTTTATTTGTACTGTATGCTCTGTCTAACCTAGACCAGTTTTTTTTTATACAAAAATGCCATTTTCTGTGTGTAGCCTGTTTACCCCCTCCCACACACAAACAAACACACACACACACACACACACACACACACACACACACACACACACACACACACACACACACACACTCTTCCATGCCCTCTTTTTTGCACTTTCACTGCCCACTCCTCCTCCTTCAGCCCAAACATACACACACTTTCCTCCTTCTGCCTCCCACGAGTCTCTTCTCTCGAGTGCCAAAATAGAACAGAGAGGGAAAAAAACAAAACAACAACAACAACAACAACAACAACTACCATTCCAAGCGTTTCTTTGAGTTGTTCTTGTGTGTCGGACATCCATCCTTGGAAGCACCCATGAAGCCAGCATGCTCCGCCCTCATAACATGATGTCGCTCATGACGCCTCAACTGAACAGCACCTTTTGCCCCCCACCACCACCACCACCACCACCACTCCTCCTCCTTCTCCTCCTCCTCCTCCTCCTCACCACCCCCCACAGAGCTAAACCCGACAAGGATTAACCCCTCTGCAGGTTGGCTACCTACCTACTGCCCCGCCTCTCAACCTACCTAAAAAAAAAAAAAGCCCCACCGCTCATGCCAGCTGCTTTCCTAATTCTGTCATCTCTTCAGCCTGTGGGACTCCATTGATTGTGTGCCATAGTGTTGGGGGCACCTTTCACTCTCCTCACCTCTTCCTCTTTCAACCCCTCTCCAACCCTCACCCTCTCTCTATTTCTATTCTCTCGCTCTCGCTCCATTTGATTTTTCTCGATGGGAAAGATTAAAAAAACTCCATTTCCTAATGATGATTTTTTTTTTTTTTGTTTAACATCCAAACCACGCACGCCGACACACGCACCGCCCCCCTCCACCTCCTCCTCGCGGCGGTGCGGGGAGCGTTTCCGCACCGCCAGCTGCGCAACCATCCTCTGTCTTCTTGAACTTTTTTGAACTTTCACCCCCTCATGAACTTTATTGACCTCCTTCTTCCTCCTCCTATACCCCCCTCCCTCTGTGTTCATCCAACTGTTGGGACGATAACTCTCCATTCCATCCCCAAAACCTCTCTCTGAGACTGTGCAATGCTGATATGATTGGATTTTTTTTTTTGGGGTTTGTTTGTTTGTTGCTCATCATTGGGGACAATTCTCTGAAGATATAAGTCGAAAAATGAACAAAAAAACATATGAAAGGAATTAAAAAAAAAAAATGCAGACTAACAAAAAGAAGAAAAAACACTAAAGAACTGTTTCTCCACAATTTCTTTCTCTCTCATTGTAAATATTTTTGTCAGATTTTTTTGCCGAGCTGTAAAGAGAGAAGTGTTGAGCAGAAAGGGGCCGGCAGCATAAAGAGGTACTAGTGGACGCGTTAGACGATCATCACACTCCTCAGCCTCTGTATCCAATAGTTAGGTCTGCCTGTATAATCGGCTATGCTAGTTCTACTGTGTTAACCTGTGCTGTTGTTATTAGTGTTGATTTACCTACTATATTTGCTGTTTAGCGTCCATGTTGGCGATCAAACTCTTTAGATGCCTGTCCTCACCGATCAATAATGACTAGTCTTTAGAAGTAGCCCCGAGCAATTCTCAGCGTAGGGCTTGTTTTTTGTGCATTTGTTGGTGTTTTCCTAGTGAGTTGTAGTGGCGCTCATATCTTTTTATCATCAAGCCGTAGTTGTTAAAAATGCTTGGTTGTGTTAGATACATATCATCGTGGGAGATAAAAACAGCTTAACTCGGCTCCTCCAGGTTGGAGAAACAAAAGAGAAACAGTAAAAAAACAGGGAGGTGGAAAGAACAAAACAATTATAATTAAGCTCCTCCCGGGCTACAAAACGAGGAAGCTGAGCTGCTAACTTTTGTGCAATACAGTCCTAGTTTACATAACTTAGAATGATAGTTTAGACAGGACTAACCTCTGCCGGTGCCACTCAACCATCCCGCTGCCTGCAGAACTAAAACTCGTGGCATATCTCCCTATTTCGCCAGAGCATCCAAGACATTTTTGAAAGTATTAAAGTGACCCGCCTGAGATTAGACTCCACCATTTCATCGCATCGCTGTGAACTCTTGATTTATGCTGCCTGCCCCATTGCCCTGAAAACACCACATGAGCTATTTATTTCTCAGTCTATTATTATTATTATTATTATTATGATTATTATACTATTAATAAATAACAACGAGAAAAAAGGGAACGACTGGAAAAAGGTGAATTAATATTAGTATTGTTTTTTTATTATTTTTATTTTTTAGTATTTTAGTGGTTGCTTTTAACAACATTCATTAACTGACTTAAAGAGTATTGAATATTTAATGTAATTGTAGCATTGTGTTTGTAAAGAGAAAAAAACCCTAGTAAGTTGTGTTTCTTGACTTGTGGATTACCAGTGAAGTGGGCAATCTAGTGCTAATATATATGAGGTCTTTTTTTTAAGGATTCTTATTTTGCGACAGCAACAGCAGTCATTATAAATGTTCATTTTAGCATCACCTGTCTTCCGTTGTCTTATTCTTCACCTTCCACCACACTCTGCATCATCACAGTAACACATCGCAAGTCTGGGGGTGGGCAAGAGTGACTGTGTGTGTGTGTGTGTGTGTGTGTGTGTGTGTGTGTGTGTGTGTGTGTGTGTGTGTGTGTGTGTGTCATGAATGGACGTGTGAGTGTAAGCTAACAAACCTGTGTGTGTATTTATGTGTGTGTGTGTGTGTGTGTGTGTGTGTGTGTGTGTGTGTGTGTGTGTGTGTGTGTATATGTGGGCGTGTGTGTTTGTCTATGTGTCTGCTCAGTTATGTATGAGTGCATTTTTGTGTGCATGTGTTTATGTGTGTGTGCGTGCGTGTGTGTGTGTGTGTGTGTGTGTGTGTGTGTGTGTGTGTGTGTGCTGGATATGTGCGGGCAGGGTTCAGGGTGGGTGTTCTGTCCAGTGTCCACCAACAAAAGCTAAAACCGGTCAGGCTTCCATACCTCCTGATGGAACCTCCTGACGTTATAGCTGCAAACCCTCATCATGTGATCTGACTCAACTCGACTGTTCATAACCCCCCTTCAGTCACCTGACCAAACCAAATCAACCAATCACTGTCCACCACTACCGCCTTCCCCTGCGCCATCCTTTTTGCTGCACACCACGTCAGCCCCATGTGATGTTCTCCATCGATAACATACTACTGTCACAACCTACTGTTACATGCCGACAGCTCTGGGGATTAATACTCATCTAGACTGGACGTTCAAGTGCTCTCAATTTGAGGCATGCTTGGATTTGTTTTTACTAATTTACTGTGTTTTCACCGCAGAGATCATTAAGTATTTGCAAATGAAACAAAGCAAGTATAACTCAAGGTGTTTGATTATAAAGGGCTATGTCACCTAAAAAGATAAATGTGACATTTTGTCAAGTTTTTGAGATACCTGTCTCCAACATTTCGGCCTCCAATCCAAAACAACGGAGGTGAATAGAATTTAGTTTGAGGTGCTCCAGCATTTAAACGTTAACAAATCTACAGCATCTTTTCTTTCCAGAAAGTAGAAAGTAGTTTGAATGAGAACCTTTTAAAAATCCTGCACCAAAAACTAAATTAATTTTTTTTTGGGGGGGGATGGTGACAGAAATGTCAGAGACAGATGTATCAAAACAAATACTATCTGCATAATTAAATACCACTAGAGTTGAGTTTTGTGGATGAACTGGCCCTTTTAATACTCTGCACACGGTGACCTCGTTCTGATTTTGCCCATTGTTTGAAACCATTTTAAGTCCACGTATTTTTCTCCAGAGCTGCATCTTACATTCTACTGTTCATACTACTGTATGTGCCGCATACTACTTTACCAGGTCAGAATTCACCTTAACCTGTCTCCATGCCAACCACCGAGGGGCCAGTTGCACTGCAACCGGTTCCCGCCACAACAAACCAACCTACCAACCAACCATGTTCCTCAACCACCGAGGCCACGCCCACCTGGCTATGATCGTTCCATAGAAGAAGAAATAGAGAAAGAGAGAGAGTATAGGAAGGAGGGATGACGGATGAAAGAGATGTAGTTGTGATTCTCAGGGTGTCTTATATTGATCTACTGTTCAGTCTGTTCTGCAGTCTCTCACTGGTGTCCTGTTGCCCCGAACTGAGCCCAAAGACGATCATGTCCTTCCATGATAAATTCCTTGTACAACTGATTGACTACTGACCAATTCCTCTCGATCAGTTGATTGATAGTATTGAATGACCAATTCTCTCGAGAGATGCTATAGCCAGCCAGGTGAATGAACTAGGCACTGTAACTAATGTTTACAACCCAAATGAGACCAACAATGCTGTTGAAAGAATGTCTAGGACTTAAAAAAAGAAAAGAAAAAAATGGAGACAAATCTCTGAAGAGTACTTATTTCTAAATGATGGAACTTTTCGCTTACTTTCTATGTGACATGAGGTAATGTAATTTTTTTCAATCATTGCATGTGACTATTTTGATTTGCAATGAAACTGTTAGAATGGATGGTACATTTGTGAACGTCAGTGCACCGCTGAGACGCCGACGCTAGGAATCAATGTCGGTGCCTCACAACAGTGTTTTCATGTTCCCCATGAGGAGTGCTCATGGACCAATGAATGCTAAATGTGTGACCATACAAAGCTGTAAAGGTTTTGTTTATTTGTACATGGTTCTGGGTAAAATAAACCATTGAAGCAAATTAACTTCTTTAGTCTTAAGGAGTAAGCCCTCACGCATGTGTTTGAAAAGTCAGTACCCAGATCGGTACTTTGGATAATGCAATAGATGCAGTGTTACGAGGTAAGTTTCCACAGTAAACGTTGATCCAACATGGCACCTGGTAATGTGCTTCCATTCAGATATTCTGAGCTTTTCTCGGGCTTGACGTAGTCGGGTCGGCGTGTTAGGGAAGGTGAAGAATGAAAGACAATTGGGGGTTTGGTCCGCTTTCAAACATCGCCGTCCTCCCTGCGACAGCGGCATCGCAATTTAAGAAGGGATGGGGTTCCACTCTCTGACATATCCATCTACCCACAATCCTCCTGTGCACCAGAGTCATCCGATCAACCAACACCTGCACCCCTGCATCCACCATGATTCCACAAACCAGCTCCTGTGACCTCAGGCCAAATCGTCTCAGCCCTCTCCATGCCATCGTCTAAGCGGCTAGTGGCTTTTTTGAAGCTGTTGTTGCAAAGCCCCTTGGGAAACGGAGTCACAATTCACAGCATGGTCCGACCAACTCTCTTGTCACTCCTCCCACACACCTCTCTCCATATGCCACTAAAGAAGTTCCTCCGGCTTCCAGCAAGAAGGTCAAGGCGTTCTGTGGTGTTTTTCTAGGGTGTATTATGAAGTGATACACAATGATACACACTCCTCCAAGCAAACACACGGGTCCTCCAGGCAGATAAAAGTAGCTTGAATATAATCAAACTACATTTTGAGTCAGCCCATGCATACTAGAAACTACAATTATATTCTAGACTATAGCTGAACAATTATGTCTGTCTCCAAGAAACATTTCTCTGTCAACATCTTCTTAGGCATGAATATGCAGTAAAAAATTGTCACAAAATTGTCCACAGGGATGCACCCGGGTGTTGAACACGAATGTTAACGTGCCTTAGAGCAGGTCTCAAAGGTGCCATGACTTTGTGTCAAAACCACAAAGGCCTACATACAGGATACATGAGGTAAGTTGCTCAGAGTGGTTTCAGAACCTACAGTGACAGTGGTTAAACGTTTTTGTTTGTTTCTGTGGAAACATGATCGCAAGACCTTTATCCATCATGTACAGCTAGAAACAGTTGTCCCGTGCGTTATGCAGGGAGAGATTATAGCTACATGTTTTCAGCAGATAAACACAGATTAAATCGTTTTATGACATTCATTCAGTAATTTGAAGAGTGTTTCCTCATTAACCACAGGACGCATCATCCATCTTGTAATAGTCATATTTCAACATAATCTACAGCGTAATTGGAGGTATCTATTAAACAGTTTGCAAGGTGTTTCAGTATATTTCAGTCACTGTTGACCTACTTAAAGCCTTTACAGATTCAGCAGCTGTGTGAGTCACAGAGGAGTCTATGTGACAGCTACTATGATGAACTGGCTGCGCTCCTGTAGGCTTCGCACCAAATACACAGATCAGAGACTCGGAATCAAGGGCGCTCCGCTGTCGCTCAAGCTGCGAATGTCGTTGCTCAGCCGCTGCAATGAGCTCCTTTCATCCACCACAGGCAGTCAAAGTGATTCAATTAATAATGAGAAATCAAACACTTTTTAAGTCATCCCTTAACTCATGCTAGCTGGTGCTATCCGTCTTTGTTAGCCTTAGCGCAGCACTTCTCGTCTTAGAGGCACTTTCTTTCACATGCTCCCTCATTCATGTGAACTCCAAGAATAGATCCCAGTAAACCCCGAAGGAGACGTTCACAAGAATTCCCAGGTTGCTTGTGTGAAGTCCTGGCGGAAGTAGGAATGAAGATAAATTGCCATGGCTCGATTCTTGCAGAGAAACAGAGCTTCACACGACTGCCTATAGTTCGGAAACTGTACCGAGCCTTCACAGGCGTTGTGCTGTGGTTCCTATAGTTTTCCCATAAGAATACAACACTGTGGCCTTGTTTTTGAGGATTAATGTGGACATTCACAGTGGAGCCTTTTTTATAAGTAGGCCAGTACCAAATGTTTGAGTTGTCCACCTGCAGCTTCAGGCCCTGATCAGACAATTGTACTATTAAAAGCGTAGAGTTCCTAGTTTGTGTTATGCCTAGTTCACACTACTCGACTTTATTGTTGATTTGACAAATCCTCGTTTGCCAGGGGCTTGCACATAGGCGTCCGAGTCCCACGTGAGAGCTGTTTTCCGGAGCAGACTCGTACCAGATAGCTAGCATGCGGAAAAATCCAACATGGCGACGGTCGTGATCCAAGATGGCGAAATCAACGATCTCAAGGCTTCAAAACGGTCCAGAAACCAATGGGTGACATCACAATGACTATGTCTCATATGCAGTCAATGGTTGCATTTGCAACACAGACCAAAGTTGTCGGAGGCCGTTATGTGAACAGGAATGCCAGTGACAAAGCATAACTACGCTACGCCCCTTGTCTCTTCTCGTCTGTGATTTATGTGATAGAACTTAGTTTGATCAACTCATCGGGGTGAACACCACAATGACTTCAAGACTCCCAATCAGCAAGTTGTGTATTGTGCAATCGCCACTAACTGCAAAAGGTTCTCCGTTGCGTTTAACTCTGTCTGATGAGGCCCAAGAGGTATCTGAACAAAACCAAAGCCTCAACAATGCAGTGCGCAGCATTAATGACACACTGATGCATCGTGAATCCATGATATAGGCAGGCACGAGGGTGGTAGAGCCTGTGAGAACGCAACATTTATGTTTTTAATAGCATAGCTGAGCGTAAAGACGGTTCATGATGTATGTTTCCACAGCTCACACTGGAGGGAGGGATACCGATCTTCTAGTACAACCACTTCTTCAGTTAGTCTTTCGATATCAAGTTGAGTGTGGTTTTATCACAAGGGGGAGGACTCTTCCCCACCGCTGCAGCACTCCAGCATAAGAGCTGAGACCATGCGGTAGGCAATCAATGGACTAAACAGCACTGGAGGGGTCGATGTCACCAATGGCAACATTAAGATATTGTAAAGCTAATTTATTATGGGGAAGTCAATGGCATACATCGTGTCACAGGGATTCAAGTAAAGCTCCAGTGTGCTCTGTATTAGGGAGAAGTGATCGTGGTTTGCTAAATGATGTATCTAGAGTGCTCTTGAGTGTAATTATGTTTCATTTTGCCAGTCCAGGAAACAGAGATTTGCTTCGGGGACAAATCTGTATCGCATTTTCAAACAGCTGATGTGTCATTTATCTCATTTTGGGATCAAATCCTTTCAATGATTATATCACTATATAAACTGCCTCTCTTTCTCCTTCCTATAGCAGCACTGTCATTGACTAAATGACATATTACGAGAGTGTTTTCTTTACATGTGAATTTGTCTGCAATGTGTGATTAAGGGGAGATACTACAGGTGAATAGGGTAACATATGTAACTATTGGATATCACCATGAACCTCCTCCAGTTGATTGCTTACATTAAGACTAGTGTTTCTTCTGAAATGTTATGTTTGAATATGCAAATGGAGCATTATCAAACAGAAATCAAAACATTGGATGAAGCCAATTCTTTTGACACATTAGAGCCAAAGGTTTATATGGAAGGCATTTTGGATATCTCTTTGTATCACTCCATAATTTAGAAAATACTGTCAACAGCCATAATAAAATCCATTCTGATAATATTTTTCGGGAAAAAATGTATAAATTAGAGTATGACTGATAAATGAACAAAGCCCTGTGTAAAAACCTCCAGAATATAGAGGGATTAAAGCATGCAGTTTGGTTTAGGTAAGCGCTACTAAAGTGGAGATGTTTAACTAATTTAGAGAAAATAACTGTTTTATAAGAAGAAACTACAGGTGATATCACCAGGTTAACATGATACGTTTTCTTGTCATGTTTAAATATGCAAACGAAGCAGTATGTAATGATCATGTTTTGTTAATTTGGGAGAAATCTACAAATGCAAATAAAATAAAATACCTAAATGTCCAACATTTGGATGTTTTCTTTCCACTCGTCTAAAAGTAGACAATGTTATGGAAGCAAATTAGGTCCAAATCTCAAATTGACAAGTGCATGAAAAACAATGTTTTTTGCCACCATAAAGGAAAGGAAACATCTCAAAATAAAAACCAGCTTACTGAGACGGATCTCCATTACCAACGTTCACAGCAATCAGCCAGATGATGGCCACTACTCCCCACCCCATCTGCATCTCTGTCTGTGTTCATCCTCCTGGCTCCTCTCCGACAGCCGGCCTTACGTCGAGCGGTGGAGCATGTGCCAGCACAAACAGCAGATGTTTTGAATCTAAAAAGATACACAATCACTTAATTCTTGGCAATTTGCATGCAATTTGCACGCTGCCTAATTGAATCCACAGTAGGAAGGGAGGTTTCGCTTGAAGGGATTCTTTTCAAAAGGCCGTTATTTAAACGCTTAAATCTCAAACGTGTAAACTTGGTGAGTAGAAAATGCACAAGCTAATATCTGCTCTGCTGTAGTATCGCCCTAATGCCCTGCAGAGAGAAATATTTGAATAATGGTTCACAATTTGTCGCATGCTCTCAAAAACACCTCATCTCAGCCGACACACTAAATGTTTGTTTGTTTGTTTGTTTTGAGAGGTTTCTGTTCTCGGTGGGGCTTTACTTTAGCTCAGCCAAGAGAAAACATCGT
This sequence comes from Taurulus bubalis, assembly GCF_910589615.1. Taxonomy (NCBI): domain Eukaryota; kingdom Metazoa; phylum Chordata; class Actinopteri; order Perciformes; family Cottidae; genus Taurulus; species Taurulus bubalis. The sequence continues at coordinate 12,138,887 of NC_136598.1, forward strand.
TGTTTTTGTGAAAATACATATTTAGTGCCAGCAAAGATTAACGGATGACATATTTCAGAAGCAGTTGCAATAATAAAAGTGCCGAATAAAAACCCTTAAAGATGCTTGATCTTTTAGAAATGCAGAGCAGCTGTAAGCCTAACTCCTGTCGCTGGGAAGAAAGCAGTTTTTATGTAATATATTGTATATGAAATTCTAACAATGATTCTCTCACAGTTTGATAACATATTAGCTTTTAAAAATGCATATTATTTGTATGGTAATTCAAATTTAAATGATTTTTTTTGGCAACTCAAAAACTATTTGTAACAAAAGAGCGTGAATTTTAAAAGAACCGTTTCTCAAAGGGGGGGGGGGGGAGGGGGGATTGTATGTGTGTCGATACAATCTGCAGATTTTAACACAGAAAAAAGTGTTATTGAGCCAAAAGTGATCTTAAGATGGTTTGTTAAAAGGGATTCAAAAGCCCTCCTTTCTTTAATCCACATTGTGTGTCTCTCAGCAGTGACACATTTTCCTGCATTGAAACCTTCAAATGTTGACCTCGAAAGTGAAGCGCACACTTGTTGAGGCACTGCTTTTGTAAGATAAATAACTGGTTGCACTAATAACATTACAGCCCTCACAGATCTCTAGGCCCACAAAGCCGTTGGACCCTAATACTAATTTATTTGAAATGACTCATCCTCGTCTTTCATCCATAATTCCTCTCTGATTTACAGAACGCCAGTCAGCTGAGCTAAATAACGAACAATGATTGTACTTTTTCTATGCTGCCTGATCCGCTGTGATAACATTTCTAAGTCAAACATACAGCTATTTGACATTAATCTAGATGTTCCCAAAAGAAGACATATTTGAGATTAATTGAATGTTTATTGTATGTAATAAAAAACACAAAAAAGCAATACTACATCGACGTGCATTCTATTAACTGCATTGCAAAGGCTGTGATTTTAAAAAGCGCTGTAGCGTGGACAGTGATTTCTTTATCAATTTTATGGTACATAATATATTCTGCAATCTTGCAGCTGCTGTTCTTTTCTTTTTTTGTTCTGGAGCTTTTGCTTTAATAAATACATTTTTCTACGGTACAAAGGGAAGCCTACGCGGTGCTTGATTTGTCTAACTGGTTGCTGTGGGAGGCGGCAAAAACCAGAACGCAAACAAGTTCTGCTCCCTTCTTCTGCAGGTGTCTGTTTTTATTCACAAAGAACATCAAAATACTCTGTACTTATTCTAATGGTCTCTTATTTCTGATGAAAAAGCTCTTTTCTACTCTATTTCTACTCGTCCTCTCAGATTTCTACCTTGTGTCTCGTGATGTTTTTAGGAAAGAAGATGGAGCTTGTTGCACTGAAGGTAAGACACGTCTGGATGAACGCTTGAAGCTGCTCTGATCCACATTTAATATGGATTTGACGACCGCATGAACATGTGGCGTCGGGACATTATCTATGAGGATCCGCACCACATCAGAGCTCTAGAATCAGTACCATAACGGGGGTCATATTGTTTTTTCATGTTTTAAGAGTGACATAAAAGCTACTTCTCTGCCTCAGACAACGTTTCTAAAATATTCAAACATGCAGCTTTTTGTTTCACTGAATTCACCGAGATAAACTCAGATTTAAAATGGGAATAAGAACAGAGAGCAGCATCCAGAGCTGTAGCGGCTGACGAGGACAGATTAGCATAATGAGGATATATATAGGCGGCTTCTGTCAAAACATACAAATATGAACTGTGTTTAGCGCAATGCTGTGTGTGGATGAGAACAGGTGAGGAAGATAGTAAAGACAAATTTAGTAGCACATCCTAAATGTGTGCGCCTAAATACAAAGACTAGTCGATATATTTTAAGTCATTCCGTGTTAACGCTGCAAACAGTGAACGTGACACATTTGTCCTTTTTACTATCCAACTCGAGTGCAGCTGCAACGTTCCACTACTCCTGTCAACACCCGGTTATTGTAGATTATGTGTTTAATGGAGAAATTATCTCAGAGAGCTCGTTCATTAATTAATGTGGTTTCCAGTTCATTAGTAGTGATACAGCAATCATGTGTTTTTTTGTTGCTTTAATGCTCTCCATGAGCTGGGGAACCTAATATGTAGTGTTCAACTATTACAAGATGATTCCTAACGATAAGTCACAGAAGTTGATCCTCTACATTTGTTTCACATTTGCATACATATTTAGATAACAGACTTTACCCATTGCGACCTGCCACATACATCTAAAACTAACAAAAAACAGGAAATCAATTCCCCTGCAAAATGTACTTTCAAGTAAGAATTCCCAAAGTCCCTGACTCACAACTTTGAATATTTATGCTTCCCGCATCATATTGATGCTATATGGAAGCCCCCAGGAGACTGTATTAAAATGATAATGTATGTAACACATACTGTATGAGTAATGTTTTGGGCTGCATGGGGGTGTAGTGGCCCGCACTGCCAACTCACAGCGAGAGGAGCCAAGGTCCGAACCCAGGGTCCCGACTGGGCTGCCCTTCTGTGTGGAGTTCTCATGTTCTCACCGGGTTTTCAGAATTCCTCCCACAGCCCAAAGACAGGCTAAACTGCCCATAGGTGCAAATGTCTGTCTGTGTGTCAGCCCAGCGACGTGTTCAGGGTGTTCTCTGCCCTCGCCCAATGCCGGCTGGGATCGGCTTCAGCCCCGCTACCCTAAAATGGATAAGCTGTGCAGATAAAGGATGGTGGGTTATTTGAGTAAATATGAAAACATACGCACGTACATAGATTACATTTTCAAAGTTGCACTCCATGGACAACATTCAAATGTTAACTCAAATATAAAAATCATTGTACAACAGGTTAATTCTTTTTAAAAAATCTTAATTTTCAAGTTGACATTATCAATTTAAATCCATGATGATCACAAGGGCTGTTTGTTATTCATTCACATTATGGTTAAAGCACTACGTTTAAAAAAATTATTAACAGAGTTTTCAATGATAATCCGTAAATAACTTGACTTCCTTACAATACCAATATAAATGTAAATCTGACTCTTCTTCCTCCTCACAAAATCTACATAATCCACACGGCTGAATGGCCCAATTTTCTGCATTTCCCTCGGAGGCAAACAACTGTAAATAGTGGATTTGTCTGGGACTACTTTCAGCAGTGGATCAATGAGTACCGTAGTGAGTAGGCTGTTTACAGCAGAGTCAAAATAAACTCTCCTTTGTGTGTGTTGATGGTAGCCGTTGTCGCTCATAGCATGAGACACATTAAAAGGTGTAGAGTGTACAGTATGTCTGTCATCTGGCTACATCCAAAGCACGGTCTAAATGGGTTCATCATGGATCACAACGGTGCTTATGTGAACACGTTCTGTGGCTTCAGTGTATAGGCAGGTGTCATTTCTTTATATATAACTATAATACTATATATAAGTATAGTGTATACAGTATTTACACTCCTTCAATACAGCCTGAAGAATGTTCAGTTGAACATACTCAGACATTTTCCACAGTCGAATGCTTTTTTTATTTTTGTAAATGCACTGCAGCTGAGATGTAGGATTTTATGACACATTTAAAAAGTAGAGTAGATACATAGACACACACACATACACACACATACACATCTATACACACTGTACTTATTGTGGCTGAGATACTGTGGCTGACTCCAATTTGACATTTTAAATCCTTGAAGCCCATACTTTACTTCATATATCTGACATATAGCACAGTTATTTTAGCTCGTAGAAACACAGTTTATGACTGTAGTTGTTTCTATTTTTATAATACCAACCCTGCTTTCCCTCCTGGCCCTGCAGATCACACAAACCCAACGGGCCCTCACTCACTGCACAACACGGTTCTTCAGAGGTCCTAAATGGTGCTTTGGTTGTTGTTACATGTCAAACACCATGAATAGTTTAGTGTACTATGGTGATCCGATTGCTCTCGACTCCCACTGTAACAGCAAGGCACTAATATACTGTCTTCATATTCAAATTTATTCAAAGTAAAATACATTTTCTCCAAGTGTCTTGTGTGAAAAATTTTAACAGCCAAACAGGAAGACTTCACAGTACAACAGCATGCAACCGAATGATGGAAAGAAGATTATATACACCAGGTTGTGTTTTATATAGTTTAGTTGCTTCTTTGTTAGTTAGATGAAAAATTAAGAACATGACAGATACAAAAATAATTTGGGTTAAAAAATGTGACCACAGCTGAGAGGCTACAAGTGATTAGCTTTTGTTGTAGATCCATACATTTCTTAAAATTGTTTAAAACCTTTTTGCTACTTTCTTAGGAATTACTACACCAAACTGAACGACACCATTTGTATTTTTGCTGCAGGTAAAGATCTTCTATTATTACAGTTACTGTGAGGGGCGGTTTATGTTTCGGAAACACTACCACCTTTCTCCACTGGGGTCGCCGAAATTGACACAAAGTGAAGGTTCCTTGTAGTAGCTTTACATTAAAGTCACTGAGTGTAATATTCGATGTAAATGTAAATGTCCAACTGTGGTGGTAGTACCCAAAAAAAAAACGATGTTATGACATTTAATTCTGGAACACTGAGACTAAAAAGCTAGAAGCAACACCGGGATGGTCTCAATGTTGTACCAAAATTAATTTTGTAAAGACAATAATTTGAAAGATGTTACCACATACAAATGATATACAAAGTAATGTTTATTATGCAGCCATTGAGATATGGGCTCGCTGAGTTACAGAGTTCAACCACGTTAAGTAAAGACTAGTTTTACTTTTGAGGATATGTTGTATGGAGGTTTTATGTATTAAAGCCCAGTAAAGGAGAATTAGAAATACAACCCCAACCCTCACCACTAAGCCTCGTTCCCCTGATGAAGACAAAGGAATTTATTTTCCTACTTGGGCTATTTTTATGAGCAAAGGCTTCCTCTGTGGTAACCAGAGGAACCATTTGCAGGTAGCTTCCTGAGTTATTTTTAATCACAGTGTAGCATTCCCCCGACATGTTGCGCTCTGCCCAGTGGGGTGGACTATCCACCTGTCTCTGAGACCCCCAAAACATCACGCCAACCCTGTCGGGAGACATTAGACTTTCTGTGATGTATGGAAGTCAGCCAGAACACAGCAGATCGTCCTGATCGGCCTCAGGCTGCTTCACATCAGTCACAGAGGAGCAACAAAACACACACACACACACACACACACACATACACACACACACACACACACACACACACACACACACACACACACACACACACACACACACACAGATCTGTCTCTCACGGTTACTTTTTGTTTCTTGTGTGTGAGTGTGTGATCCTTTGTTTGTCCATCTGCCACTTAAGGACCTATAGAATGGGAGTAAAATGGACATGGAATTGTTCTCCGTGGTTATTTGACAAGTACAAAAGAAAATGGCAATTGTTGTCAGTTGTTATGGTGACAACACACGTCAAGTGGGGCCATAACTCGCGGTCGCAGCTCGCCGAGAAGAGAGGAGTGGACGCAGCTCAGGGAAGACAGGCGGCTGGCTAGTTGTCTGAGGGACGAGTTCTAAAGGAAGCTGCAGTTTCCGGACCGCAGTTATAGCGTTGCATTTCTAGGCCCTTAATGACCTGTAAAAGCTATTACTGTCTTCAGTGTAAATAATCTTTTAATACTAATTGTTTTGCCATTTTAGATAAGTTTAAATACTCTTAATAAGAATTTAACTGTGCTGACTGCCTATTTACTCCCACAATACACGTTATCAGCCTGTTAAATGTCATGACATGCTCATTCTATATCTTTCTTGCATCTCTCTCTTTAACCAGAACCATGATCTTTTCTGTCCTAAACCTAAACCTGGTAATTGAACACATTACATGCTAATGCCACAGAATGTGGTGTCAAGGGGCTATTTCTATGAGACTGAAAGTAGCATTTGGGTGGAATAAAACCAGGGTCCTAGAAATGTGTTCTGCAGATACGCGATAATGGGCTGGCTAGGTAACGCGATAATAGGCTGGCTGGCTAGGTAACGCAATAATGAGCTAGCTAGGTAACGCAAAAATGAGCTGGCTAGGTAAGGCAATAATGAGCTGGCTAGGTAAGGCAATAATGGGCTGGCTAGGTTGCTTGTCCTTCTCCATTGTGGCTGAAAGAGAGAGGCAGAGACTGTTTGATGCAAAGCCGCCGCTGAGCACCAGCCTGCTGCTCGGCACACTCACTGTAACCAGTGCAGCATTAGAGCATGGTAGAATGAGCTAGCCAGCTAACTAGTCAGTTTGCACTAGTTCGCTGCGTAGCTAGCTAATTCCACTATGCTCTAATGTTACACTGAGCACAAAACAAGTTGTCACTCATCTGGCGACAGCAATGTGCTTTTCTACACTGTGACAAGAGTGTGTGGATGAAGCATTGAGTTGTTGAATTGGAACTCATTTCTCATTACTCGCTTTAGTCATTAACACGAAGGCTCACCTCGGTGCGTGCGCAGCTTAATTGTCGCAATTGCAACGGTGCGCATAAAAATGGCCGCCACACTGACCTCTGACATCTTGCTTTGGTTGTTTTCAAAAGAAAGGGGTCAAAACAAGGTGAATAGTTTGTCGGTTTAAAGGAAGACTCCGTTGATCCTGGAGGGGGACATATTTAATCTTCTGACCGGTGGGGAATAGAAGCTGTTTGGTGGTTCGGGGGGCCCAGTGTGATGCCCGTGAACAATGTTCAACAGAGGAGCAATAAAGAATATGTAGTGTAAAGCTTTAAAATATGCATATATAGTTTCTTAGTCTTTCTTCATAGAGTACATGCAATTCCCACCTTTCATACACAATTTTAAAGTTTTTTCCCCTAAAATGTACGAGACATGTCTTTTGCAAAACATGAAACAGTGAGAGGGATGACAGTCAGTCACTTCCGTTAAGGGAGTTTACCATTTTTGTCAAATGGTATTGTCATAACATTTGCCAGCAAAACCTCCGTAAGAAAAATAGCCTTTTAACACCTACAGGCACATCTTCATTGTAACGATGGACAATGGAAGGCGACAGATGTCAGGACTAAGTGGTCAGGACTAAGTGGGATTGAAGACGAGATTTTGTGATTTGGGTGACCTTGAAGTAACCTTAAATCTCTGCATTCCTTTGCTCTGCTTTTAAGTTATTACGGTCCCCGGTCATTTAATAACTGAATGATAATCTGATCAGGCTAAGTGCTTGGAAATAAAGAGAATGAAATGCAGCTTTCTTTATTCCTCCAGGCCAGACAGACGATTTAAGGGTTTCTATCCAAAATGCAATGAAACAAATTTCATTGGGGAAAAAATATTCATCGATCATTAGATTGAAAGATACAAATATATACGCAGAAATGCCAGGAACAGTCTCATATTAGCTTACAATTTAAATCTATATATAAAGTCTATGGAGTCAATACCAAAAAGAAAGTCTTCAAACAGTTTGAGAGTGCATCTCTTCAATAGTGAATAACTTACTTCTCCTTTGATTGAAAAACATCCTGAATTAAAAATGATAAAAGATAGAGAAATTGTAAGATTATCAGATGAGTGGGGTCCTCTGCATCAGACGCTTTAGGAAACCACTCACTTCTGCCATGCTGCACTAAATATGAAGCTAAAGCCAGCAGTCAGTTAGCTTCGCTAAGCAGAAAGACTGGAAACTGCTAGCGTGAGTCTGTCCAACACAATCCATCCAACAAGACCTCTTATTGACTGCCACGGCTGGTGGGTGCAGAGTAACAGGGAATAGCACCCAAATGGAGACAATGCAGGCGGCTGGCGGAGTACAATGATTCACTGCAGCAAAGACTGTATATAAATATGTAGGCTTACAAAATTGTGAAGCATTCAAGGGTCAAAACAGGAAAGCAAATCCACGGTCAAGGCTGCATTTACATATTCTGTTGCTGAACAACACCAGTCATGCAATTTTCAAATTGTCATCTCTGCCAGGTGAATCATGCTATCCCTTTGCTGTGTTTGTGCTCATGCAACTTTGTGTCTGTCCACGGCTAGTCTTGCATTTTTTATAAGCTAGCTGTATAAGCTAGCTTAACATATACTATTATAATGTATAATATTTTGGGTGGCTAGTCATGGTCACGGCAACTAGTACTTTCTCAAAAGATCTTTTATTGCCCGTTTGATGACCGATGATCATCCAAAAACTACTGAAGCCAACACGTTTTCTGGTTGTAAATCCCTGGTTTGAGCTTCACATTGTTCAGTGTCTGGTCAGCGACCACTTCTTTAATCTCAAGGTTTCCACTGCCTCCTCTTGTTCCGTTTTGGGCCCTTGCCTGTGTAAAAGGCCTCAGTTCAACAACTTCTCTTGTTCTCTAAATGTATTTACTAAATGATCACAAGCAAAGTAATAGGCACTGCAATTGCAAAAGCAGTAAGTGGTACAGCCAACACGCAGGTTGGGCACAGAACAACTGCCCCACAAACGGAAGTGGGGCCTTTCATACACAGATTATCGTCACAGGTTCGTCTCGCCTCGTCCTAACATCTGATTGGCTCTATCCTGTCAAGAGGAGGAGAATCCTGTGTTTTCATTTTTTCTCACAAGACTAGAACGTGCAACGACCAGTCTGCTTCCATAATGTCAATATACTGATAAACAGTTGTGGGTGTTGAAGTGCGCAGGCGTGTGACTAACTTCCCTTGAGAACTGGACATTTCATAGACACAACCAACTCTAGCTTGCATAGCTGTGTTATACTGACCTCGCTAACCTGAACTTTAATAGACATGAAGAGTAATGGAGAATATCTGCAGAATATAAGGATTTATATTATCAGGCTGCTGCGCTCTAGAAGAGTTAAATCATGTCGGAGCCACTTGTTGTCGAGGTCAGGGGGTCGAGTCAATGCACTCTGCTCCAAGGAAATGGAAGCGTGGAGGAGCAGTGGAGTTTTCTGGATGGACAGTCGGAATACAAAAGGGACCATTTATGCAACACATTCAGCGGCGGCTTATCCCCCTTTACATAAGTCAGCTTATGGAGCGACAGACCTTCCTGAAAACACCAGAGGTTCAGTCGACAAATGAAACTGCAATACAACGACATTAGCACAGAGAGAGGGAGAGGGGACCGAAGTGCACTGCCTCTCCTCCAGCGACAGACTCTGCAGGTAAATAACATTAAGTCAATTTTATTCCACCACCACATTTATAAAATTGGTGCATATTATCTGTTACACAAACGATTATGTAACCACGTTGAAAGTCTGCTGAAAAAAATAAGATAACACTTAGTGTATGAAAGGGACACTATTACTGTTGCTGACCCATTTCTGTGAGTTACATAACATATAGAGCACAGTCCCTTTTCGGATTACTGCGAACGCACAGGATTTTTTTTTATTAATGTGCAAAGATAGATGGAGGTCAGGGAATGTAGAAAAAGAACTACTGCATATTTTACATATTTTAACATCCAATTTGTTCCTCCTTATTTTTAGTTATTTGATGCAAAAGATGAGACTTTATCTTAACATAAATGATGCTAATAATTACCATTTTATCTCAAAGGATTCTAATACAATGGATGGTGGTAAACAAAACCTTTGAAAATTGCATCCAATTTTGTAATAATGTTTAGGTGGTCTCACTCCACGATGTTGTTGATATTAAATGTACTCGTATTAAGAGATAACAGGAGGCATCCTGACCCGCTGACCCGTCCCTGCAAAACAGAGCCGTACATCCAAGAAACGCAGAGGAGTCATCTACGTAGAGCGGTATCCTCTCAGCCAAGTGTGCCGTTGTCTGATCCGATGGAATTTAATGTCACCATAAGGTAGGGCAGGCAGCGGACCAGAAATTATGCAGTGCCTGCCAAAGACTCTGGTGGTTTCAATCAATGTCGTGAAATTTTACATTTTCTGATTGCTGAGCAGCAATGCATTTGAACCAACATGCAAAACGACATAAGAGGCAAAGCTGCGACGACAGAGGAGCGCTGGGAGGCAGGATTGTATGTCCAGTGTTTTTTCACCAGGACTGCAGATATCTTGTGAGTCTGACCGAGACATGTGACGAACCCTGGAAGAGGCCCACAATGAGAATTGAGGCTGCAAGAGGGAAAAGCGGGTGATTGGCGGATCCAGGTGGGCTGGCAACTGTGCTATTGTCTCTCCAAGTGCTGGCGCCGGATGAATTTGTCTCTATGCCAATTCTGGATTTTAACACCTGGAATTTGTTCCTGTTTGATGGTCTCCGGGATGGTGGAAGGAGTAGGACTGAGAGGGAGGGAGTCCTTCCAGTTCATCACCAATCCCTAGTGGAGCCTTTTGTGCGGAGCGATACCGTTTAGGTTCTTAGGCTTGGCACCCGACTGCAGCCAGGGATCAAAATTTGTGCATCCTCAGTTTCTCGTCTCTTCCTTCATTTGGTGGAGGACTTCAAGTCTTCCCTTAAGATCAGCTGTCCTCTGAGTAAGGCTGAAGCAAGTCGGGCAATCCGTGATTGGAGTCGGCCCGATTCAGTGAGTTTGTAGAGGTGTGGCATCGCTACAGGAAGGAGAATAAAACATATTTTCTCAAGTCTGATTAAGTTAAATAAAACAATGGTAGACTGGACCGCTAATACAAAACTCATTCATGTGCGTTCACCCTGTAGAACAAGCTGAACTATAGTTGAGCAGCTGAGCAGGTTAACCACAAAGTCCCTCCTAGTGATGGGTAAAAAACACCAGTATTAAACAGTACCACTGCTATATTAATGAAGACCGTAGCATTGAGTATTGATAAGCTCCAATGTTAATGTTTTTTTTTATCAGTATTTCTTTTTACAATTTGGTGTCATTTATCATCACGCTGCAACATCTCCTCCGCGCTGTGTCAGGGCAGAGCTCTTCAAACTACACACAAACACACTGAGGGAAATAACCGAGCAGCATTTTATTGACATTTTAGATTTGTTTCCAATGAGATATTAATGACTTTATATAGTGACCTTGCATTATTAAACATTACTGTGTCATTTTGTTATATTAAAAAAAAAAGTTTTCAAATTTGGATTCTTTTTTTTTTATATATTAAAAAGCAATTATTGAATAAGAACCATTGAGGAGTATTGATAAATGTAGTATCAAAATAATTCTAACTGACCCATCCCTAGTCTGCAAACTAACTAACTGCAAATTAACTGAATATTTACTTAATTCTTAACAACTTGCACAACATTTCAGACAAAAATGATGTCCTCATTGCTCCACTATGTTCCGGAGCTAGGCGCTCAGGTAATCTGCTGTTTGGAGCTGTGCAGGTATATTTCATAAGAACTTCCTGGCTGAGACAGCTGCAGCCGGAAATGTTGTTGATGAGAACAGTTTGCGGGCCAGAAAAACTAAGACAACAAGCTCCGAAGAGTCGTGTGATAATTCTCTGTGGGTTTGTCACGACACATGGTCTTCTGATTTATGGTTAACATCAGATAGTGATTTGTGCATCCTTGATGAAAGGGAAGAAGGGTGGCTGTTTACTTATTGCTTAATTTATCAGACACATGCTCAGATGAATAAATCGATACACAAAGTTACCAATAGGTCAACATTCATGGTGTTTATTTTCCTAACAATAGCCATAATCCATCCGTTCCAATAAATTAAACAGTGTTAAAAACACAAACCGCCACATGATGTTGCCCGAGCAGTCAAAAACACGTTTGCTTCTTCCCAAATAGCAACGATTTCAAAGTAGCAACTTCATCCAACTTCTTCCTGAATGTTTTAATCATAGCATGACGGAGGAGGCTTACTAAACTCTGTCGAGAAATGTTTCTGTCGGATTCTGACCGGCCTGGGATCGACGCAGCAGCTAAAATGGTTGTGTGACTTCAGATTTCTGTCAACAGAAGCTAATTGCTGAGACACTTCTTTGGGAAGGGTAAAGTGTTATTAATCCACTTTGCCTGCCAGAACCGTTACCAATGAACAATCCTTCTCGGCCAAACCCCCTGGTCTCGAGGACTCTGGGCAGAAGGGCTCGTCAACCCGCAGATGGCTGCCCAGCAGGACTTTAGGGCTCCTCCGACGGCCAATTCATCTCTGATCCAGCAGCCTCAACTCTGACCCAAGAATGAATGAGGGCTCTCTCACACACACACACACACACACACACACACACACACACACACACACACACACACACACACACACACACACACACGGCGGCCCTATGCGAGGCTTCAGGAGATGAGAGGAGAGTCCAGGAATGGAAACACAGTATTTACTGTCAAGTCGGCTTATAGGAAGGGAAACTGTCAGGATGAGAACTGACAATAAGAATAATTCTAGTGTGGGTGTGGAAACCATCTCACTATTAGGTAACATGGTTAAAGAATGTTTGATATTTGCTGTGACTGTCACTTTTGACAGTCTGTGCAGAAGTGTTGAAACTTTCTCCAGCCTCTAGTTATACACTGAGCTGCTGATCCCATGTGAATTTTTATGGACAGCATCTCTAATTGCAGACTGGTGAAATGTGTCTGTTTTGGTGGCCTCAGGATTGAGTCTCTGCTTTTTTTTTTTTTTTTACAGATAATGTGGTTCTGCTCTTATTGGGATGGTTTGTAGCCCAGTGAGAACCGGAGGGCACGAGTCAGCACCTCCAAGTCTGAGGTCATGGTACTCAAGTGGAGAAGTGGTGGATGGCTCACTCTGTGCTGGAAGTGGTTTGCTGTTCCAAGTGTATGAATTCAAGTGTCTTTGAGGTCTTGTTAATGAGTACTGTATAAGGTAATGAGAGTAAGACGATGTGCCTGAAGGTGAACTTCGATCAAAGTTGTAATCCAAATCTGTGGTCTCCAGCAATGTTGACCAAAAGTGATGAGATCATGGATACAAGCCTCTGAAAAGAGGCTTGCTTTTTAGAAACGGAGGAGCAAAGACTAGAACTTCTGCTTGAATTGTGGTAGCAACCCTCTGATCCTGGACACTCTTGCTTTACAAGTTTTCTGGACACTTCTAACTGGAAGGAAATCCCGAGGTAGACCCAGAACACCTTGGAGGGATGTGGACTGGGTTATGCCTCAGTATACTACAGCAGTTGGAGAATGTTGCTGGGGAAAGAGATTTGAGTCTGCTGCCATTGCGACCCGGTTCTGGATCAGAAGCCAAAGGAGATTACCACAAATGCCTAACAATGACAATAATTCTGGTCTGGGTGTGGTGAGCTTAGTTTGTTGTGTACAGTAGTGTCTACAACAGCATTTTCACCAGAGGAAATAAGGATGTTAAACACTCTGATATTCAGGGAGGTCACACAGGTTTGAGAACACGTGACGTGACTCCAAAAATGTGTTAGTTTCATAAATTACATCTAATTTGTTTTTAAATTATAAACATGTAACGGCAAACTCTAAAAAATAAAAAAAGTGCTGCAACAAGTAGGCTTTGCGTCAAATATTGTACAATACCCCATCAACACATATTACTGAAGCGAACGACGCAAGGAGCAGGGCTTTGGCTCACCACGGGACAAAAGACTATCTGAGGGGAGGAGGGTGCTGCTGCTGCACCCCCCACCGTCCAGATTACTTCTTTACTCTACAGCGAGGGATGCCACCACCAGGAGGATCAGCCTCGCCACCCGCATAAGCCCAACAGCTCCAGCGAGAGTAAAGGGCAAACAGTTATGATCATGCAATGTGGACCGTGTCAAATGTATTAATTTGACACGGATAAACTGGTGTCAAATTAATAAAGAGGCCACTTATCTTTTTCGCCCAAGAAGCACACCAGTGTTACACCGCACAACACAGATCAGCAGATCAGCAATGTAAGCAGGGCGTATCGTGCATGCTAAGGTGAAAAAACAAAAGTAATACCCTTTTTTCACTAAAGTTAGCGCACATTTGTATTTCTAAACACGAGCCAACGCGCTAAGATTGTCACAGGGTGGTTGGAATTAGGACCTATAGGCAACGGTTCAAAAAAGTACATTTATTTTAACAAAAACAAGGAAAGGCACTATCAAAAAAACACTATCTTTAAACAATAAGGTGGACAAGCTTACTCATGGGGAGTAACACGGAGGAACACGGAGGAACACGGAGGAACACGGAGGAACGGCCAGGCAACACAGTCAAAAATGCAGTACAATCCCACACTGAGGCAGGAGACAAACAGGGTTTGAATACACCGGGGAGGGGCATGCGATTGGACACAGCAGGGAACAATCAGGGACAATCAACAGACAATCACAGGGGCAGGAAGTGCAGGGGACACAGAGGACTACAAAATAAAACAGGAAACAGACAAACTCACATCATGACAAAGATGGGTGATAGACTCCATTTGCCAATTGAGACTATATCGTTGCCCTGGCATTTGTTTTTTATTCTATATCACGTTTGATGTCAACCTCGGTAAGTAACCAGCGAAATTGATTCGGTGGTTAGCTAAACAAAATCAAAACCCAAAAAATGCCCAAGACAATGCAATAAAGCCATATGAAATATGACTATTAATTCAAACATAACTGCATACATGTCCCCATAACGACAACATGCCATCATTACAGTGAGCTAAACCTGGGTTTAAGCCTGAATGAGGACCAAAAACCATCACCATGTCCAACACATGTCACATGCAGCAGGACAAAAACATAGTTGCTCTGCTTTTACTAAATTCCAGCTACCAAATGCAAACAAAAATGTATTAAACATAGGCGCCAAACCAAAGGAGCACACCAATCGGGTTCCTCAGTCTAAACAACAACATCCAAGACAGTGGGAGGGTCCTCACGCAGTCCTTCAAAGATTGACATCATATGGGCCTATATCAGATCTGACAAAGGGGATTTGGTGCCAGAAAATCTGTTGATTAAGATGAGATTGGACTATTTACTATATCAGTACATCACACTATTACAATTTAAGTCATTGACCATGGGAGATATAATCTGCAGCTAAGATTTGTATCTTAATTTAATTTTAAATTATACAAATGTTGTTATTTCACAACTGATTCAATTAACTATTTCCATCAATTACTACTGTAACCCAAACATTCTTTTAGTCAGAGCACTGCATACACAGTTTGTAAAATTAAACATTAGCAATAACAACAGGGTTTACGCCTCACCCTGACATGTTGTGTGTGCTCAGTGAACGGGAGCCCTTTCATCAAGACTTTAATCGAATGAATTAAGCTCAAAGTTATTGACCAAGGGATTTCATATATCCACCACATTCCAATTTAAATGCAGAGCAGCTTATAAGAGTAAAACAGCAGCAGTCCGGACGTGACAAAATTGTATGTGTTTGAAATAAAAATTTGACAAATCACAAGGGGGAAGTGGGCTTTTAAGGTACCAGGTGCTCGCTCTGAAGAAGATTTAAGGATTAAAAGTGTTTTATCTACTTAAAAAAAGGATGAATTCACCTAAAAACTAGAATATTACATATATACAGTATATATATATATATATATATATATATATATATATATATATATATATATATATATATATATATATTTCAGCTGTGGCAACAGAGAGCAGCACAGACTCAGTCCATGTCTTTATCTACTGTGAAGGTCAATTGAAGGACGTGTTCCATCGTCACCACCTCTGGCAGAGCTCAAACACACACACACACACACACACACACACACACACACGCACACACAAAGATAATTACATATGCATTATTGTATACATGCACACACATAACTGCCAGGTGCATGTGCTAAGCCCAGCTCTCGTTGCCGGTCTTCTCGGCTTCTAATGAACCAGGACTCTGAAAAAAGCTTACGGGATATCAAGCGGTCCAAACAATGGGGGGACATGGCATTGGGGTTTCCATGGCAACTGCTGCAAGCTGCTAAGAGGGCTGCTTTGAAAACATATGTCAGACTTGACTGGTCTGTTCACAGTGAGCCTTGCAACAGATTCTCTGTCTCGCACAGCGTTCACTGTTCTAACATTTGCATTGCTGTCTCTCAGCGGCCTGCAGCGATCCAGGCAGAGAAAACCTACTCCCATTGTTTGCTAAAAAAGATCATGTTTCCTTTTTTTATCAACTTGTTCTTTTAAAGATTTTTAACACAGCAAAAAGAGCGATAGAGCCTTTAAATCCATATTGGCTAATCTCCGCCTCAGAAAAAGCAGACGTTCAACATTCACTGAGAACCAAAATATCATCTCCAACTTCCTCATATTGAGTAACAAACTTCTCACCTTCCTCTGGGCTTAACAATTCATCACTCACCTGTCTACTCCCATGTTTCTGTCGGAGCTACAGTGGATTTAACGGACGTGAGTCAGAGCGCTTTTCAGCTGAACAATATATATATATGGAGCACAAATTATTAGTGGATTAATTGGTCAGTAGATCAGAAAAGATTAACAATTCCACACGTAGATTCTCAAGTAAAGCTTCCAGACGTTCACCTGTTCCAGCCCCTCCAATGTGATGATTATCTGTATTATATTTTTGTCTTTATTTTTGGATTCATGAAACCCAGCATTGTTTTTCTTTTGTTCAAACATTTGAAATAACCCATGTTTTTAATTCTCTGACACACAATTTATTGTGTCCCCCACAGCTCTATGGTTGAGCGCCTCACTTTGACACCACTTCTCGCATCCGATCTACAGTCAACATTAGTTTCTTTAAACCTCCAAACAGCTCTTTAAAGGGATTGCTAGCCACTTGGGGGCGGCAGAAACACACTGTAGACACTACACCGTGCATTTTAAGGTGATACGGCTAATGTGTTGCGCAGACAATTGTCTCATTAGAAAACATTATAGTTGATTTGGAGTTGTCTTTAATCCCACCCAACCCTGTCTCCTAAAAATTTCGTTCCCCCAGAACTAATACGCATTCCAAATTACGTTTGATCTGAAACGTATCTCCTCCCTGATTATGTTTGACGTATTACACATACGTTGATTATACACGTATACGTTGATTATACACGTATTTTTGTTTTATTGTTTTTATGTTTGTTTTTGCCGTATTAAAAATACGTGTATAATCGTGTGTTTGTGTTATTGTTTTCTTGCTTTATTTAAGCATATTTTAATTTTTAAACTCTGCGGAGAAAAAAGAAAAGAGGGGCAGGGTGAGGCCAGTGACAGCCGGCCAGTGATAGCCGGTCGGGCCGGGCAGCGGCCACACCGGGAGCCTAAGAGTCGGCCGCACCGGGAGGAGAAGACCGTTTGCCCGCTGTTGCTAGGCTGGTAATGGGCCGGTTTTCAGACTGCTTGCACCGGGGCTCGGTCTTCCGACCGCTTGCCCGCCGCCGTCAGGCCGTCGGTAACAGCCTCCTTCGCGCCGGCTCCGGTCTTCTCTGAGTCGGGTTGTTTGTGAATGCAGCCAAAAGTGTGTGATAAACTCCATCTAGTGCAGTAAACCACTGCGATCATCAGCAGACACTCGGATCTCTGTGGTCACATTAAGTGCAAAATCTGACGTGAAAAACATTCAAACGGGCGGAAGGAGTCACGGGACCCAACATCCGGTTTTCAAAATACTAACTGATATGAATGTGTTCAAAACATTTATGACCACATCCAAACATCTTTACTGTTATTGTGTTTGACATATTACAACATTTCTGTAAGACTAGTACAGTACGTATCAACGTATATGTGTATAATCAACGTATACGTGTATAATCAACGTATGTGTAATACGTCAAACACAAACATAATCAGGGAGGAGATACGTTTCTGACCAAACGTAATTGGGAATGCTTATTAGTTCTGGGGGAACGTAATTTTTAGGAGACAGGGTTGTCCCACCTGATGAATGTGAGTCCAACATTCACTCTCCTTTTGTCTCTGTCCCTGTAGCAGTAGAATGCAGCACAACATTCCCCAGCTAATGGCTAATTATCTGCTGTTTGATGCAGGTCAGTTATCGACCGGCTTAAAGAACGTTTTTTAACTGAAACACCTGCTTGCTGTGACCAGACATTATCAGAATGGACCAAAACAGTTAATTTGTGGGTCAGCAGGCCAAAACAATGAGCTGAAAGATTAGATAATGATCTAATGATTTTTTGTTCCGGACATTTTCATTTTAAACGACAATCAAATTGCCAGTTGTTACAAGTTAGTGCGCATACAATATTATACAATATAATAGTTGCAGCCCTAGTAACGGCGCTCTGTTTGCCACGTGTGCGACGGCCTCGTCTCTCCCTTTACGTCCTGAGCAGATGAATCTCTTGTTTGTCATTGCAGAGGTGGTGGGTGGGTTGTACCAGCAGCAGCAGCTCAGTGCCATATCACTGCCACACAATTTGAAGAGCAAGGTGGGAGGGAGGGCAAGAAGAAAGACAGAGAGAGACATGTGAAAATAGATTGGAGGGGGAGGGAGGAGAAATTGGAAAACAGGGAGGGAGGCTGATTGGGATGGGGGGAGGGGGTGAGAGAGAAAGAGAGAGATGCGTCATACCAAAACATTAGTATGCAATCAAGTTGCTGGTGCGGTAAGTATTGTCGTTGTCTGTCGACAGCTGCCGCAGCCTCTCAGATCTACGCTGCAATGTCACACACACACACCAGCACTTTCTACTCCCTCCATATTGTCTGAGGGAAAATAAAGGAGAAGTCGTGAATTACCATTGTCATGTCAGTTTGTGCATGAAGAGATTCATATATCCAGTTATTGATCCATGCCACACTTTCAGCTTCGGCACAGGGGCTTATTAGAGGGCTGCAGCTGGAAATGAGCCGGGGGTGCACACACACACACACACACACACACACACACACACACACACACACACACACACACGCACACACACACGCAAACACACACACACACCACACACACACACACACACACACACACACACACACACACACACACACACACACACACACACACACACACACATATACAGTAAAGCACATTGGATATAGCAACATGTAATTGGAAAAGGTGGAGAGAAATAGAAAGAGAAGGTCATGTAAAGGACTGAAGAAAAGATAGATAGATAGATAGATAGATAGATAGATAGATAGATAGATAGATAGATAGATAGATAGATAGATAGATAGATAGATAGATGAGGAGCTACAGCAGTTTGAGTTTCTTTGCAGCACATTTTAGGATTGAGCCCTTTGTGATGTTTGTTCTTTCGACAGCATGCCTGAAGAAGTGTACGTGTGTGTGCGTTTGGTTGGGGGAGGGGGGGCTTTAAGACATTGATGAGCTGCACCCCTCCTCTCTCTCTCTCTCTCTCTCTCTCTCTCCATCGCCGTGGTCCTCTCCATGTTGCCATGGCAACGCTCACATTGCCGCAGGCTGGCTGGAGTGAGGCGCGCTGGTTGAAAGGGAAAGCAAGAGAGAGGCATGAGAGAGAGAGATCATCACAGAGGGAGGGGAGGGCAGGCGAGAATTGGTTCTCCAATTCATTACCCCTACACCACCACCACCCCCCGCAAACCGTCTCTCACCCTGTCTCCCTCCCCCCAAAAACATCTTATCATTGGCATTGGCTCGGGCCAGGGCCATGGAAAGGCCTCCACTCTGCTCAGTAGTCTGAACACGTTGGATCCAAACTTCAGACTGCATTTATTATTCATCCTCCTCCTCCTCCTCCTTTTTGGCTGACAGCACCGCAGCCTAACTCCCAGCTTCACACACACACACACACACACACACACACACACACACACACACACACACACACACACACACACACACACACACAGTATCACACGGAGCGCTACATTGCATCATTCCATTACTTTTGGATAGTCTTTACTCATTACAGCAGAAGAGCAGTCAGGTGTCAACTGACGGCGCCTCGCTTGCCGTAGCTCGCATTTGACCCCTGTGACCTTCAAGTTGAGCCTCCGTATGGATAACTGACGGCTATAGAGGGGGCGTTTTTGGTCAATAGATCCTCCGAGGGTGACACGGGAGTTTATCATCTTCAAGGCAGAGGCAGGTTTCTTCATTCTAATCTGTAGCAGATTGATTTATTTTTTTTAATCCCCCCCCCATATTTTATATAAATATTCCAACACATCCTAAAGTTGTTGTGTTCCCTGATGAAAAAGGACACTGATCACTTCAGTTTACAACAAAAGAAGTCCCGTTGGTCGATGGCTGCTCTGAATATGTATCATGTTGTACCCAAGGAAAGAGAAAAATATGGAAGAAACACACAATAAAAGAAGCTGCTGACGATGTCCCTGACAATAATAAAAGCAGGAATGAACACGAAGGCCTGCTTATCCGCTAAACCCTCGGCTGGTCCACATCGTACTCACAGATGCAGCACCTCTCTCCATGAACCCGCCTCACCGCCCCGAGCCCGAGCTCTGACCTCCTGACCCCTCAGCGGTGACAGCGGTGCATGCAAGGGGATTGGCACACTCAGCCGGGGGGTTGCTACGATACAGTAAGGCTGGAAGCTCACATCCAGACGCCACCCCCACCTGCTACTATCCTCTTGTTCCTCTGCCGCCTCGGTCTCTATGAACAAATCACAAAGACATAAAAAACGAAAGATACAAAATATTTTCAGATCAGAGAAATGGATCAATTCTTCTCTAAGTTCTGCCTCATGTTCCTCATGAGGCGTTTTTATTTTAATCAAACTCTTTCATGCTTTTAATCGAGCTCTTTCATGACAAAAAGCATGAAAAAGTAACTAATGCACTCAGGATCGCAAACGCAATCTGTTGAAGTTAGCTTAGCTGACCTGCTAACATAACAGTGCAGTCATTGTTTTTATTTATTTTTATTGGGTTTTTGGTTAGAAGTCTGAAATAAATTCTGTTTTTAACACAACCTGAAAAGATTTTAACGTTGTTTTTTTATCTCTGCTACAAAACGCTTCTGATTAAACCTCTCATATGAATGTTGTAGGTTTAAACGTGTCTTTAAATTAAAAATATTGAATGGTTGCTAACAAGTGGCTAAATGAGACTAAATTCCATGGCGCCGACTAGTCGGCCTGTACAGCCTTAATGAGTGATACTCGGGCTCATGTGACCGTGGTAGCGTTTAGGCGTTAGCTTCGTACTTGTGCTGATTGCATTCACAGTTTAAATTTTTTATAAAAGTGGCGTTCATTAGTGAAAGATTATCTTGCTATGTCATAAACGTTTCTTTGCCACAAAGCGTATTTCATCCGATGACGAAATCCCATTGGCTTTTTGACGAGGGAACCGGTGCGATGCCACCTTCCACGGGTTGTCCTTCAGAAACACATCATCCTGCACCGTCCATTAGAATTCCACTGTATTGCTTTATTGGCTGCAATTCTGCTGCTTCTGTTCTCCAACTAATGCAGGTGCATCACCAAGAAAGGGCACCAATCAATAGCTGCAGAGCTGAAGGTTAATTCCGCCCTCATCGGCCAGACCTGGGTGAGCCACACTGTTTCAGAGGTCAAAGTTCAGTTGGATTATACACTGGGCGAAGACAAAACAAAAAATATATCACTCCTGTCCCACAAATTCACTTTTAAACAAAAGATGCAATCATGTCAAAAACTGACATTCATTTTGTAGCACGTGCACCAGTGTTTTGTTTTTTTGGAGGATAAAAAACTGAGAAAAGCGCCTGCTTCCTCTTCACAGATGGATGGTTTCTATGTCTACCTGCTTCACTGCAACACAGAGCATCCTCCACGGCCCGGCAGGTGTGACTTCACGTGAAGGTAGTGCCGAAGGAGGTGCCGGAGACGAAGGGGACCCTCACCATACGTAATCCGGCTGCTGCACTCACAGCGTCTGGTTCTGCCCTTTAAACCTCATTTGTGTTTACATTTACACCTGCAGCAGACATTGTGAAAGAAGCGGTGCTCATAATTCTCCCCTAGCAGGTGTGTGAACTTTGCCAGAGAGAATGAGCAATCAGATTTTTCCCGTTCCTTGGGGAAATGATGCAGTGACCCAGTGAAGAGAGACGAAGCACTTTGGAGAAGTGAATTCAGCTGATGGTGAATTTCACATGTAACGGAAATGAGATGAAAATTTGTCGCACCCTTGGACCACACTGCTGCGCACACACACACAAAACTGATGCAACCTCAATGAAAGATTCAGACAAATGGCAGAAGCTGCATAACAAGACGCACACACATTAATATACAGGAGCAATACTGCCCTACATTCTGTGCAATGGCGGGCATGTATTCTGCAGGGGGTTGACAGTGAGCTACAGCTCTTCAGTAAATACTTAAACAGGTGTGGAGATTTCTGATTCATAATAATAATAATCTGGCCTATGCTTTTAAATATTTCAGGACGTAGACGGAACAAGTGATTTGGGAACGCAAAGTCGATTTCCACAAGACGTTACGGCTATAAAGCCTCCGGGCTTCACTTTAGAGACTAAACACACATTGCACCTGTTCTTAAATCGCTGCACTGGCTGCCTGTTGAGTGTTTCAACTTGAGCCAAAACGTTTGTGTGCTTTATACTTTTGTGTCAATAAAGGTCTTGAAATAAAGAAATTCTGCATTTCAACCCCGCGCCCCACCTGTAAAACCTTCGCGTCCCACAGTTTCAGAACCACTGATCTAGGTCAAGGCTATATTGGCCGTTGGCTGAGCAAATAAGAAATATAAGCTGTTTTGTTTGTTTGATGCCATTTTGATTATGGGTCAGGTCGGAGTATACAGATATTTTCCTCTGCGTCGTAAAATCTAATTATGTCGTAACCTTTGTGTTACGAAACATCTCTATCCACACTAGGACACACAAAAAGACTCCAAGCACTCGCTCCAGCAGGTAGTGATGACGGATACCTTAAAGTCAGACAGCTGATCCACTGCAGGCCCAGTTAGAAAATCCACGGCCCGCCACTGCTTAAAGAAGATCATTAGTTCTTCACTTATACATATTTGATAGTTGGTGCCATGGTGAAAACTAAATTTGACTAATGTGGGCGGGTGAAGAGGTGGAGTTGTTGCTTTGCGTCACACTACAACATGAGGCGATGAGATCCAAAGGAAACAACGAATTTGGAGTTTTGTTATACAAAAACATTCCGACATCTCAGGAACAGCATGCTGCCCAGGACACAACAAACATGGCAACAGAATCGACCGAGCTCAAGCTTTTACAAGTCAACACAGATAGAAAGTTACTGGATTATTTATTTTTTGACACCTTTTAAAGGCATTTTCAAAATATCACTGCACTGAATTCAGAAGAAGAGTCTTCCAGTGTATTCCTTAATAATTATGAAGATTAACATCTCATTAATGAGGAAATATGACTCAGAGACAGACTTTGGGTATTGGCTTGACGGACAGACGTGAAAACAGGTGTCTCACTCTGTACGCATCTCAGCTCCAGCCTTTTGCCTAAATTAGGATTTTTTTATGGATCCAAGATAAACGTGGTGTTGTTTGAGTTTTTTATTCAGACGTGGATCATTCAAAATTGTAAACCAACTCTAATCACGTTGAGAGAGGAATGCCAGTGATTTTCAACTAGTGGGTCGCGGACCCGTAATAATTCATTTTTATTTTCATCCTGTGGTTTTGTTTTGAAGGAATTTTTTTATGCAGCGGAGTGTCGTTTTTTAGCCGGCTCTGGTTTCAACTTGTTTTGCACTTGTCCCTCCATGTTTTCAGCAGGTGTGGTTGGGTCAAACCATCCTGATATAGGGAGGCTCTGGGTTTTTAGGATAATTAAATTAATCAGCCACCGAATACAAAATTCACAACTGATGGCGCTGCCTGCATGACAGGAACAAAATCAGGGGTCGGGAGGAGAATTGAGTACTGCTTAATTTTCTGTAAAGCACAATGTTTTTCAGTATTTACCTACTGAAAAGTTAATTTTGTATATATGCATCCTTTTGAATTGCACCTTTTGTTTAATTTATTTTGAATTTGTGGAAAAGCTGCTCCTCAAGGCAGTGACTTTTTCCATAGTAAAGTGTTTGGCATAGATTCAGTGAGTGTGTATTCTCAGTTAAAGTTAGGTAATTTGAGTCTTTTTAAAACTAATTCTTAATTGTTGGATGAAAGCTGTTGAGTCTGTTTAAAAATGGCTGAAGATTTTGAATTGTTATGTATGTTGTAATACCTTGTGTTCTGAAGATGCACTTTTTGGTTTTTAATTAAAATGCAGCTAATTGAGTGTAAAAGGGAATAGTTGCCGCTCTAGCATCGCCACCAGCTGGTCATTTTGGTTTATCATTAAACTTGTTTTTGTGTTGGCATACATATTCTCTACTATTTCAGGTTCAAACTGCACCATCTTTTCATTCAATAAATTTGAGAAGTTGAGAATGTTCCTTGATTTGGGCTTGTCATTCAGGGGTGATAGTGGGTCCCGGAGCCAGAGAACCACTGCTATAGTCAATAGTTTAACAAAAGGGATAGTTGTAGTTTTTATTTGTTCTTACTGGTTTACAATGGATTGACTAGCACAGAAAAGAATACATATTTATTTGTGTTATGTTGAAAAGAAGTATGTAAAAATAAAAAAAGTCAAGATCAGGCAGCTGCTCACACACACCCTTTCATTTACATATGCACCCATGCACTCAAACCCAGAGTCTGGCTTCTGAAGCCCAGACGGTCACGCACACATTTGACATGCCTGTGAGGAGACGCAGAAATCTGGCATCAGATGTGACTCACAGGGAAAACTGCTTGATCCAACATCTGTAGCTGTGTGCTTAAATGTGCCGCCTGCTGAACCCAAAAACATGAGGATGGCAAGTCCAATTCAGCGAGTAGAAAACTACTTAAAAATGGTGTCTAATATTTTGATTTTTTTTTAACTCTTCACAATGGTTTGGCTAATTTTGTGTCCGGTTGACCCATTTAGAATTAGTAATAAAATGTGAACACGCCCATGAGGCTGGATCAATAAAGCTCTGCAGCGTGTGCAGAGGGTTACTACGGATGGTGAGATAGCACCAGAGGTGCCGGAGCTCATTAAGAAGCAGGACCATACGCCGGTGCAGCGCAAGGGGGAGGAGAGGAGGATGCAGAGCCCAGCACGGAGATTTTTCACCCAAGTGTCACTGAGCGCTCATGATTTGCTGCCGTCAGGGGAGAAATAAAACTGGGGAATTCATAAATCCCTTTTTTTTGTGCGCGTGGAAAGTAACAGAAGATCTGTGTTAGTGAAAAGAAATGCCAGCATGTAAATAATAAGCTTGGATGTCTTTCTGAGGAAAAAGGCAGGCCGCTCCACGCAGGACACACACTAGAGTGTGGCGCCATCTGTCTGCAGCAGCTGCTCATTCCTCTGTATTTGAGAGGACGTTCTGCTCGCGACAGATATGGAGAGATTTACGGACTTTGTATCAACCTCCAGGGGTTCTGATGCCAGTGTTTTGTGCCGACACGCATTATTAGTCAAATAGGACTTTGGGCATGCCAACAGGTTAGAGCCACGGAGCGTTTCCTCCATAGTTATGGAGCAGTTGTGGCAGGGTTGAAAAAGCCACTGAGCAGATCATAAAGTCCATCATGAAACTTAGGGCTGGACCTACTTTTCATTCAGAAAATATTGTTGGTAAACAAAATGTCTGCCCACGGAACAGATTTCTAGAGTTTAATGAATGCAAATCCCCCCCCATCCATCATCATCAAAAAAACAAATCGTGAGAAAACAACAGATCGGTACATTGGGCACTTTCCTATTGTTGCACAATTCAAAAGCTGCATTCGGGAGTTTACAACGTGAGTTCTAGTTCCATTCCTTCTGGAAGAAATCACTGCTCAATCAAGACACGGGCGGAAAAACACAAACACATTTCTTTAATTTCATTTTTTTGGAGTTTATTATATATGTGTTCTCCAAGACAATTGACTCAGGTCCTTAACAAAAAAGATGTATCTAAACATGACGTGACACTGTCTTTAGCTTGCCTCTGGTCGTTACTGGACCTGCTGCCAAACCAGTGACGCTGCGGTGCCTCGGCCGTGTGATTGCGCACGCGGTGTGCGAGTGTGATCCCGTCAAACCTAACGCGACTTGACAAATGCTGGCAGAGGACGCAGAAGTTCCCCCTCCGACTTACTCGTATACCGCTGCGGCTGCGCACATTCTTTGTGTGTAAAGATGTCACTCTCCGTGGTGAAACAAGAGGAACGTTGGCCCTTAAAGACGTTGGGATGAATCCACTGCTCAATTGATTCAGGATGTGTTCTTCTTTTTTTCTTCTGAAAAGCGATGTCCTTGCCAAAGCAAGCCCTGCATTAGTAAACTAGTGGTAAAAAATTGCTCCCATGAGGCCTGAAATAAACAAACAACAGGGCTAGTCGTCGCCAGTTTTGCTTTTCTTCTTCTTTTTCTTCCTCCTTCCCGAGCCCTCCACGACGTCGCCGTACGAATCGTCGACCGGTTCACATTTTACTGTGACCTCCTCCTTCACCGTCACGCTGGGCTCTACGCCCTCCTCCACCTCCTCCCGCGCCCGGTCCTTCTTTTTCTTCCTCTTTTTCCTCGTCTCCTCTGAAGCGTCGCTCTGCTGGAAGGGGATCCCCATCTTCACATCCTCCTGAACTTCGGTGACGGGTTCAATTTTCACCACAATCTCCTCCAGTTGCTCTGTCTTTATTCGCTTTTCTTTCTTCTTCTTCTTCCTTTTCCTCCCTTCCTCGTCCTGCCAAGTTTCCTCCACGAACCGCTTGACGACTAGCGGGCGGAGGGTCGTGGACGAGGGCCCTAGGGCGGCTCCGTCCGCCTCGCTCTCCGCCACGCAGGTCAGCGTGGGGGTCTTGCTGCCGAACGGGTGGAACCGCTGCTTCAGCCCCAGCGGTATGGAGGGCGGCAGGGCGGTGGGGATGACCTGAGGGGCGTGGTTGGCGCCGCTGTCCCCGTAGCTCTCGCACACGTTCAACAGGCCCGAAAAAGCCGGGCCGACGACCACGTCGCCTGACGCCCGCTCGTCACTGGTGAGCAGGTGGAGCTCTGAGGTGCCGTCGGGGGACGCCAGGATGCTGTAGATCTGCTGGCTGCTCCCAGTCTTGGCTCCTACTGGAGCCGTGGGAACCTTCAGGGTCTGGAGACCAGAGAGGGGCACCTTGATGCCGCTGAAGCTGGATAAAGGGAGGGGAGAAGAGGTTAACGTTTACACCAAACTACATCATTTTCTTTAAAAGAGAACTCTATGACGCTTCAGAAAGCTAAACAGGGTGAATTTACCTTCAGCGCTGCTCAAATGTGGAACTAATTCCCAGAAGAGCCAACACTACTTTCAAATCAAAGCTACCCATTTATCATTGTTTTTATTATTATTTTTTAAATCAAATGCAATCGTTAGCTGGTTTTATTGGTTTTATTCTTGTGTTTTGCTTGCTTGCTTTTATGATTCTTCCTTAGGTTATATCTTGTTTAATGTTTCATGCACTTTGATTTGCCATTAGCCGCAGAGTCTCTGTGCTTTCTCGCATGGATCATGTTTTATCTGGACACCCACCACTATTACTACTACTATTAGTTTTATTATTAGTCACATTTATATTACTGCTACTGCTTTTATTGTCATTAATATTATATTCCATCCACTGCTGCCGTTATTATAAAGTAGTCATTGCTATTATTATTTATTGCCATCATTACTACTGCTATTACTTCTCTCATATGTATAATTTCTGTCATAAGCAGTGTGTTGTAATTCTATTATGGTGTTCATTCGTACGCGTGAATTGATCATTAATAACTGTTATATATGTACACGTGCTACTATTAGGCTTTGTTTAAGAGTTGCCATTTCTTGTAACTTTATCAATATTTGTCGCTGTTCATTAAACATTACAGCCTCACTTTAATGTATTGGTCAATGCAGTGGTCCACAAAGATTCTTAGTTTTTTTCCTATTTGAATCTTTGCTACAACACCAGAACTGGTTCATGATTCTGCTTGAGAGATTATTCGGACGCAGACGAGGGTTCTCTGGATCGTACCCACCATTCTGGGTTGAAGCTGGCAGGAGCTTTGATGAGCCACAGCTCAGTGTCGTCCTCCTTCAGGCTCCCCGTGAGAGTGCTGCTGCAGGGCTTGTGGCGGAAAGACACGAAGTCAGCGGGACACTGGTACGTGGGGGTCTTATCTGTGGGTCCAAACGGCACGCATTCATTATGCCAATAATACAAATAACACAGAGCAGGAAATATATATATACACATACACAAGGAAGAGCCCTCTCTCGTTAGCTTAAATATTAGAAGACAAACGGCCAAGGCGTTGGCAGTTGCAGAGCATTAGTTTGAGTCGGAGCTAGACTGACATCTGTACTTAAATAAATCTAGACTTTAAATACACGATTGTATTTGTTTCATTTCAATGAGTCAAGGAGTAAGCATAGGCGCGTTAACCCTAACAATCTTGGGCTCAGCATGTCACAGGCTACTGTGCTGTGTGTTTACGTGTTTGCTTTCTATGCGAATGAGTGAAACTGCCAAACAACACCAGCGTTGCGCAAAAGAAAACTGCGTGAGCACTTACCGGGTTTTTTTTGCACTACAGGTGCTTCTTTCGTATGCTCGTCCTCTTCGTCTTCGCTCGAGGAAGATGACATTGCTCGAGGCATTTTTTTAATGTTTACAAATAACCCCCAAACCGCTTAAATTAGACGTTTTCCACCTCAACACGCATGGCTACGGCGGACGCACACGTGTTGACGACGAACGAACTCTGACCTTTAATGACCTCACTTCCGTGTCGGTTTGAGTTGTAGTTCCGACACCAGACAGAGGGAGTTGGTTCGCGCGGACGAAACAGGGTGAGGAAACTCAAACCCCCAGAATGCACCTCACAAGGTTACGTAACGCCCCGACGTCCCTCGGTGGGTGAAGCAGTTGACAGCAGTCAAGAGCAGGCCGGAGTGGGTAAACAAAACAAACATATGAACCAAAAGGAGCAAAAGTGACCTAAAAGTGGGATTCACTTTCACAACCGTAGGATGTATAATGTTGTTTTAAAGCAACTCGAAGTCCGTTGAAGTAGACATCCGGAAGCGAAGAGCGGGAGCGCACCTGTCAACGTGAAGTAGGTTACCCGAGCTAACGGGTGCTAGCACGTCAGCGAGCTAGCTGGCTAGTCGGACCCGCTCAGCTTAGCTCGCCAGCCGGCCGGCCATGTCGTCGTCCTCCTCCTCCAGGCGCCAGTGGTGCTACCTGTGCGACCTGCCGAAGATGCCGTGGACCGTGGTGTGGGACTTCAGCGAGGTGGTGTGTCGTGGCTGCGTCAACTACGAGGGAGCGAATCAGATCGAGTTCCTGATAGCGAGCGCCCGACAGCTGAAACGGACTCACGGGATGCAGGACGGGAACGTCAGGTCACCTGGTCCCTTGCCCAATAAACACGGCACGTCTGGCAGAGGAGACGGTGCTGGGGACGGGGGCCGGCCGCACGTGGACCGCTTCGAGAGGGGAGGAAGAGGAGAGGGCAACGTGTCCGCTATCCGTGTGCCGCCCAACGGGCTGCACCGTGACGGCCAGCCGGCTCAAGAGGTGAACCGTCAGAGCCCCAGCGGCAGCCGGAGACCCATGCTGGGGGCCGCTATCCCTCCTAGTCTGGTGAGTCAGAGCATTGCGGGGATTCCCCACGGGCTACTTGCGGGCATGCCGGCGGGCCTGACCGCCAGGACAGCCCCCATGAGCAGCCCCATGATCTTCCCCGCCCCGGTGCTGGCCGAGATGAGCCGCAGGCACCTGGGGATCGGGATGGGGATCGCCCCCTTCATCACTCCCGAGCTGGAACGAGAGCTCAGTTCGTCCCAGAACCAGGCCAAGATGCAGACCCAGATGCATGCGGCTGTGTCTGGCAGCAGCGCCAGCAAGAGTGCAGCAGGCATGCCTTCATCGTCCTCGACCCTGGCTGGAGGCGTGAGCCAGACTAGTCCCAAGCCGGCCTCGTCTCCAGCCAGGCAACCGCGCCCCCTCACCTCGAGGTCTGGAGGGGAGCCCCTGGGATCCAGCAGCTCAGCAGAGGCGGCCACCACAGCTGCGGCTTTGCCCCACAGTGGGGCCTCTGAGCTGGGATCAGCATCTGCCAGCAACACCCATTCAACTGTCAACACTCTGTCCTGCACCTTGTGTCATGAGAGGCTGGAGGACACACACTTTGTCCAGTGTCCATCCGTGCCGGGGCATAGGTTTGTTTTGTTTGCTATTTTTTTTGTCTTGTAACGTAATTTGCAAATGTTGTTTTTGTGGATAAAGTGTTTTGTTTTGGGGCTTTCAGTCACACCAAATGAGGAGTTTACGACCTCATTGTATACTCTGGTCATTTATTAGTCTTTACATTGTATATACTACAAACCATGATTACTTACTTGAACAACTAATTGGCTATTACTACAATAATCACAAGTTGTTCCTAATATTTATGTCTCTCTACCTTCCCCGTATTTAGGTTCTGCTTCCCCTGCACCAGAGTGTACATTCAGGGCCGGCGGGGCGATGGGGAGGTGTACTGCCCCAGCGGAGAGCGCTGTCCGTTGGACGTCTCTCCCAACAGCCCCCCTTGGGCCTTCATGCAGGGAGAGGTCTCCACCATTCTGGGCACTGCTGGAGCAGGAGCCGCGTCAGCTGCTGCACCTGGAGCGGGGAACGGAGCTGGGGCCGCCGCCGGAGGAGGAGCCGCTGCCAGCGGAGACATCACCGTCAAGAAGGAGAGAGAGACGTGATGATGGTTTCCGTGGAAACCAAACCAGGACCCAATACAGTACCAGGCAGGTTATTTTGCAATGTGACACCATTTCACAAGAGAGCAGCATAGTTTGCGCCATCTGCGTTTGCTGTATTTTTGTCCGTCATCTCTGACAACGGCTTCAGGTTCTGAATGTGGATGTTTGTGAATACATTATTTTAATTACAATTGAACAGGCATTTACATTATTATTTTATTGATACAAATGTCCTGAATTATAGATTCCTCAAATTTACCATAATTTGTATTCATCATCCAGGCTTTTAAAACAACAGAATTTTTTTTAATATTAGGTAGATGGATGAGATTCAGAGAGATGAGAGGGATTCACAAAGGCTCATCAGTCTTAACTCTCCTTAACCCTAGAACACTAACGTTAAAAATAGTCACACTATCGCCAACATCGGGTATAAATGTACCTGAAAAAATATACTTCTCATCAAAGTATATTAAAATATCACAATACAAGGCAAATTGAAGTACTCTTCTTTTATTTTACCCTATAGAACTTCTCATAACGTGATAAACAGGTATCATGGGGGGACCCTGAAAAAAGGCTAAAAATCAGGTGAA
Organism: Taurulus bubalis; assembly: GCF_910589615.1. Classification (NCBI taxonomy): domain Eukaryota; kingdom Metazoa; phylum Chordata; class Actinopteri; order Perciformes; family Cottidae; genus Taurulus; species Taurulus bubalis. Next base: position 12,170,078 of record NC_136598.1, read on the forward strand.
AAATTAGGGAATCGTAAAAAAAAAAAAGCTATGTACTTGTTTTTTGGTCCGGTCGTTCCTGGGACATGTGAGCCTTGTCCTGTGAAGGAAAAGTCTCCCTTCAATGTTAAAACCCATCCGGAATTTTTTCACCCTCTATCACTAACGTTGGGGAAAAATCACCTGAACACATGCCTGGGATTGGAGCAGAGAGACACGCCCACCTTCAATAACGTCTGTGAGCAGCATGAAGCTACACAAAGACCCACGCAACCCAGACAAAAGCAACACAAAGAAAATAACGTAACCACAATCGCTCGGGTGAACATCACCCGACGCAGTCCGAGTTTTGCAAAAGTGTTGTAACTGTATTAGACCACACAGCTCTGATAGGGTGGGATGGTTACCCCGCGTCTTTTTGTGTTTGCTTTTTTTTTTTTCAGAGTCGCAACGCATATCAGTGGGAGACTGCCGATATGGAGCTCTGCGAGACCCAGAAGAGAAGAAACACGGCGACCCACAGCGCAGAAAACCTCCGTTGCAAAGGTCTCGAGTCCAACTGCTCACACCGCCAAATTTGATCAACATTCATCAGACCTAAAATTGCCTTTTTATGATGTCCTGATGTCCTGTGAGTCAGATATTCAGGGCCAGTCAACAGCTGAACAGTGGCTACTTTCTGTCGAGTCGGTAGTGTCCTGTAGGATCCTGCCCACATTAGCACTGCAGGCTAGCTGCTGTGAGCAGCTGGAGGTACACACGCTCAAGCAACACGTTGACAATCTCACTTTTCTGTATATATATCACATCAAATACATATTTACACCCCAACTTGAACATGCACCTTAAGAAACAACCAGAACCAACAGGACTCCTGAAACTTTTTCTCTAAAGGTCCACGAGTGTGTTCATAGATCGTTAAAGGTAACTAGCATAGCTGCTCGTTAGCAGACCTCATTTAGTTATCTTTATTGTTCCAAATGAATCCTCTCGAACTTAAAGAAAGTAGCCACGGTTCAGTTTCTATTGTAGTAGTACCCTCAATATTGTAAAAGCACAAAAGCTCGTTTTGACAAATCCAACACAAATGTTGAAATACTAAAACCGGAGGCCCCCGGTTGTTCCGTATCTCTTTTGTTGACGAGCGGCAGACATAAGACATCAGACTGTTTTGGACAAAATGCAGGCTGTTCTGAGTCCCAAGTTGGAACTTGCTGCGCCATTCCTCGGTCTAAATGAAATATTTAAGCTTCTACAAATGCAATGTATGATAAGAACTGACCGTCGTTGCGACAAAGTGTACTTTCAATTTAAAATGCAAATGTATTTTGTATTGTTTCATGACTGAATCTGTTTTACGGTGCACAATCAGATTTTTTAATTTTTTTTTTATGTTCAAATGAAACAAAATCAAATCTTTAAAACTAAACATGCAAGCCGATATGAGATACGGAAAGAATGCCAGTAATGACGTTTCTCTGTGTCCCTGCATTTGTTTTTTAAGTCGGCTTTAAATAAAGCTGACTTTGACTCTTAGTGTGTAGAAACAACCTTCTAAGCATTGGCCAGATTGTGTTTTCTGTATTTAAATGTAGCTTTCATACGAGGTCCAGCCCAGCCTACGCTTTATACCCCAAATGCACATGAAAAGATATCTATTGATAGGACTATATTTTATACTAGAACGTCAAATGTTATATACTGTATCTAATAGTATGTGCAATTCTTAGTCATATTATATGCAACGGTTTGGAATGCGTGATTGTGTATCATTTCCTAAACCTTTTAGTTTTTTTGAAGGGAGAATCCACCCATGAGCAGAATGTTGTTTATGAATTATTTCCTCACAAAAGTAGAGACAAGACACTTTTGTGGAGCGGAAACTCTATTTAAAAGCATATTCTTTACGTTGTTAAATCCTCAGCATTGCCGATGGCGAAATTATTAATTGAATTGATTCAAACAAACAACCTGACAGTCTGTTGAATTTGCTTCCATTCATATTCATATCCATCGTTCCTGTCATGTCAGTGGAACTCATGTGGACGAGCATACATACTGTGCTTCTGATGAAAGACTTTGCAGGGACCCAATGTTCCTAAATTGAACAAACCAGCATTACAACAAATAGAGTAATTTGTTTGGGGTGGATTCTCTCTTTATGTGCAGCATGTAGGGCTGGGCGACAATTCAACCTGATACTTTATCTTCTGTGAGTGGAACCCTGTCGTGATGAGATATCGTGAGACGCCGTATCACCTCGTCTTCATTGATGATGACGAGCACAAACTGACTCAAATTGCCAAAAAAAAATCTTGATTATTTTGCACTAAAGTTTTCCATTAAATAAGAAAAGACCATGCTTTTCGTTTGTCAAGTATTTCAAATCCAAAACCATATGCTTATTTCACAGTTTATGTATTTATTGAACTACCAGTAAACCTGCTATATCGTGATATGTACAACAAGAGCGTATCGCCCTGCCCTCGCAGCGTCGGTACAGAAGCAGACAAACCAAAGGTAACTTTCTGCCCAGTTTGATGTTTCTGGATGTACATTTTTTATGGGTTAAAAAGAAAATATACCGTATATTCGATATGTAATCTGGTTTTAACCGGCTTTGTCCGTTACAGTTTACAGGCCCATATTATATATATATATATATATATATATATATATATATATATATATATCTCATAAAAGTCTTATCGTATGCACCAATACTTTAATAGGCTTTCTACATTGAGAGAATTTCCCACAGATCAGGTCTGTTGTAGAGAAATGTCTTTGAAGACGTGAAGTTTCAGTTTAATATGCACTGATGTCCCTCGTTAAGTGCCTTTTAAAGTGTTTAACGCCTGTGTGTCTGGGAACCTCAGGGGAATCAGGAGCGCAATGGCTTTCTTTTTCTTTTATTTATTATTGTCCAGTCAATGATTCACCTGAAAGCGTTCCCCCTCAGTCGCCCAGCAGACGGCTTCTGCTTTCATCCAGGGCCTTCGTAAAGTCGGCTCCTTGTCTCTTAACGTTCGCTTCTTCTTTTCATCTCCCTTAGTCACCTTTTTAGATCTGTCGGGTTTTATTGCAGTGTCATGTCCAAAACAGAAACCGGGAATAAATGTAAGCGTGCACTTGTTTTCTTGTTTGTTTATTTAGTTCCCTACTTCTTCTTGAGTTTAACCACTGAGGTTAAATCATTTGAAATGCCTTTGGGAGCAGAACTTAAAAACGTGAATATTACTTCATGAATCCAGGGTAACATCTTGATATTCCTCATCCAGCAGAGTCTTCAAACAGACGTAGGCTTGATTATGTCATTTCGTATTATTACCTGATAACAGCACAGTGGTTGGCTTCATGGACAGCAGCTGGTCCCACAGGAACAAAGCACAGATTGATTTAGCACATTTCAGTTAAATCACAGGAAATTACATATTTTGGCACCGAGTCAATATCAATTATATTTAATTTTATTTAGTTTATTTGACACGGCACACTGTTGAGCTCTAAATTAGTTCTAGTTCTAGTACCCTTTTCTCCTGTAAAAGCAGCTGTTTCAATCTTGTGAAACAGAGATCACAGCGCTCCACGACTTAGAAACACCAAGATATCCAGGAAGAGAAAAACAAACGAACATTAAATACAACAACCTGATGAACACAGTGGTCGTTTGATAAGAACTGTAGTTGGGGTGGGGAGGAAGATGCTCCTCCTCCTCCTCCCTCCTAGTTTAAGGTCATTGTTATATCTCTCCCACACAGACCATCATCTCACGATGCGTGCAGAGACCTGACTGTTGCACACATGATCACATCAAACTGTCATATTTATCATTGTATCCTGGGCATATTTATGTTCCTGCCGTCTGCAGCTTAAATGGTTTCATGTTTATTTAACATTGGATTGTGGAATAAAAAAGTTCTACAGAATCGTTATGTTTAAACACTAAAACCTCTGTCTGTCTTCACTTTGCCGATCGACCATCACTACCTGCATGTCTTTTATTGTTCTTTAGCTGTGTTTGACTGTTGTGCACTGCGAGCTAAACACTCAACAAAGTCACGACTGTTTGCTGTCCTGGCTCCTCAATGGTGGAATGAGCTCCCCATTGACATCAGGACAGCAGAAAGTCTCTACATTTTCCATCGCAAACTAAAAACACATCTTTTTCGACTACACCTTGAATAAGGAAGGTAACGCCGTAGTAGCACTTAAATGGCACTTACTGATAGCACTTTGTAGTTTAACTTTATCGAAGAAATTGTACTTTTACACTTATTGTAAGTTGCTTTGGATAAAGGCATCAGCTAAATAAGTTTTTTTAACATCTGCCTCTTGGAAAATTGCCTCTTGGCTAATTCTACTAATGTTGCATTTAATTGAGTGTGCTTCATAGTATTGCTCTCAGTTTGAACAAACCTGACACAGGAGCTCTCCTCTAGCGGCCACGAGGTGGAGCTGTTGGGCTTTTGACCTCAGTCTGCCTGAGAGGCCGAAGAAGAAGAAGAAGAAGAAGAAGAAGAAGAAGGTTTGATTATTCCACCCCCACCGCCGTGCTGCTGGTAGGCCGATGTGCCGTTTCCTCCATTAGTGTCGGCTATTGTTAAACCAATTATAGAGGTGTTAATGGGCGATGGAGCGCCCATTGGGATGAGAAGCGGCCCGCAGAGAGAGGAGATGGGATGGCCAAATGTGTTGGGGGGCCTTGAAGGAGCATTAAACCCAACCACAGACGCTCAGAGGCCGGGTTGAAATAAATAAACCGGGTTTAAAGATAAATAACTCTCTACACTCAGAGGAAACACGCGCAGATGGCGCAGAAAATACACCCAAACCGTTAGAATTGAGCTGCTACATGAATGTGATGCTGAGCTGGAAAATGAAGGTCTCAGATTTCACAATGCCACCTGAAGGCAACAACAGTGTAGCTAACATAAGCACGATAGTAATATCCCAAATATAAAGTAATAATAATGTTAAAGTGACATCCGATTGTCGTGGTTTTTCTCATGAAATATTTTTCCCTTTTTTATTATCATTATTATGATCTTAAACTGGAGGTCCCAGTTGTAGTCTGTGTTCATTTTGTCTTCTTCATCTACAACTGCTGCAGATATCACGGTGCAGATGAGAGGCTTACCCAGGGATCTTACGGTCATGGACAACCTGGAAAAGTCATGGAATGTTAAAATTGTTATTTCCAGGCCTGGAAAAGTCTTTGAAAAAAATAAAATCCCAAACGTTTTGGAAAAGTCATGGAAATGTGTTATATTCATACATTATTGATGTTCATTTACGCTGAGTTTGAAATAATGAATATGCTTTTAAAAGAAAGATGCTAAACAATATAAGCATACTCTATCTATACATGTTTATTCTTTAAATCAAACTATTGTCTCTCATTCATTTGTGTCATTTAAGTTATACTGTATGCTTTGGAATTCTCATTATAGTTTAAATACTACATTCTCTCACTTTTTCATGCATACACCGAGATTTCACAAAATGTTTGGTCATGGAAATTTGGTTTAAAATCATGGAAATCCATTGGTTAAAAATGTGTGTGAACCCTGCTCACCTGTGTGGGGCTTAATTACATCATTACAGACGATGAGGTGTGACGCTCGCTCCGCGTGTTAATCGATCTGACAGCTTTGCAAACAGGCGATCATCGGCGAGTCTTCACAGGTGATGGGCTGACTGACGTGTGTTTACAGGAGGCGATCACAGGGAGCGGAAACGCGAACCAACCCTTCACCCTGCTGGATAAGTTAAAGGGTCACAATCATCCGCGCAAGGGACCGTGAAGGCCACGCAGAGTTTAGCAGATGTAACATGTTGGGCCTCGTTTCTGCTGCATCCGCGCGCTCTCATGCGCCTTCCTGTTATTCCGTATTCTGTCGGGGTCTTTTCTCACAGTTCTAATCCCGTCGACCTCCCGCCTGCGCATCAATTACATGTCCATTGACCGGCCATTAGGCAGAGGCATTGACATTCACGGGCCTCCGTCTGCAGCGAGGCCGATGTGTATTCCCCCCGAACACAGGAGTCCGGCCCTGCATTGACACCGGGATTACATTATTTATTGTATGGCTCCGCGGCGGCGGGTCTCGAATGCCTCTTTTGGAGGATAACGTACAAAATAAAACAAAATAAAACGTTCAATGTTTAGCCGAGAAGCCACGTTTACGCACATGCCTGTATACCTTCACGTTTTGATAGATTTGATGTGTGCGTGCGTGCGTGCGTGCGTGCGTGTGTGTGCGTGTGTGCGTGTGTGTGTGTGTGTGTGTGTGTGTGTGTGTGTGTGTGTGTGCGGTGGAGGTGATGGGGGTCTCCTGATTAGGATCTCTGATGGTCTGATATTCTTCTTTGATATTCAAATATTTAGTCAAATTCTGTCGTGATTTTTCACGATCAAGAAAATATTTGACTACCAAAAATCTGAAATATATTTCATTAATTTAATTAATTTAACCTTTATTTGACCAGATAAGTCAATCGAGAACTAAGTTCATATAGCTCCAAACACACACACACACACACACACACACACACACACACACACACACACACACACGTCACAAAACGGAGTCCCAACTCAAGATATTTCGACATATTGATCTTGTTGTTGTGTTTTATTTGTGCAAAATAAAATAAAAGTGAAGTTATTCATGAAAACAAATACGTTTGAATGTGTGTGCAGTTCAGAGGAGGCGACATGATTGCATTTTGTTGAACTATTATTCAAACCCGGTTTGATATTTCACTCTGGAGCATATTAGACCTTTACGCCACTGCTCCACGTAAATAATAAAACATACATATAAATCCACTCAGCCACTGAAGGATTACTGGCCCGTCGTTCGTCCGGGTGGCCCCCGTTGTAGCCGCCGGCCAATATACAGCACGCCAGGGGGCCACATCGGCCTTTTTGCCGGGGCCCTTCCTGGTATTCAGATGTCAGTAGCGGGGCGGGACCCGCCTGCACCTTATAAGAGGAGGACGTCCAGGTTCCTCTCCTGTATTTGCGCGCTGCACCTCCGCCTGCCACACGCTGCTCCTGAGGGCCTGGAGGACACAGAGAGAGAGAGAGAGAGAGAGAGAGAGAGAGAGAGAGAGAGAGAGAGAGAGAGAGAGAGAGAGAGAGAGAGAGAGAGAGAGAGAAAACGGGCCAACATTTGCTGAGCCATAACAAGAATAAGGCTATGAAACAATGGACGACTGACAAATAAGAAATATTGACTTTACTATTCCCAGGAGCAGAGCGTCACATCTTGTTTGTTGTTTCATTCCCTTTTTTTTTACTCTACAAATATCCTCCCTCTTTTTTTGGCAAAAGGGAGACAACTTTCTGCTTTTGAAGTTTTTTTGGGGGGGGTTTCAACAACCACGAACAACTTTGCAAAGGATTGTTTATTTATTTTTGATCTTTTCCCAACAATCCGATCATAGATAAGTCTTTCTCCTCCAAAGACTTGTCTCGGGGATGTTGAGCTCCGTGAAGATGGAAGCACATGATCTACCAGAGTGGAATACTTTCTACAGTGAGCCCAGCGAGGTAAAGACACGCTCACCAAATACAAATAGCAGCAATAATAATATTAATAATAATAAACCACTGTTTTTTTATTTACTCGTGTTGTTCGGAGCAGTATAAGTCAAACGGGTTTTCTTGGCAGTGAAATAGAGAAGACAAAATGATTTCTGCAGGACTCCGTCCCCCCCAAAAAAGCCAGCTGTTATCCTGATTTGATGATAACTCGTAAAATAAGTGTATAATATGATAAAGATTTTACATTCACTTCTTAAACTCTTATGGGAATATTGTAGTAGTACCATAATACTTAGAATAACGTTGAGTATAATAAAGTACGATTGAGTGCACTTTGCATTTTTAGAGTAAAATATATCAAATATAAATATACCTTAAATAATACCAACACATAGATGGTTCTCCTGGACAAAATCCCAATAGTAACATTATTCAAACATGATACAAAATGTATGTTTAAAAAAAAACACATCAGCAATTATACATATATAGAATGTATTTATTAATACATAATATACATATTATTAATATTCCGGTTCATAGTTGCTCACTTGACATTTTAAAAAGGTTTTTGCTCATCAATAGACTTTCCTCCTTTGTGTCCGCGCTGCCGCTGAAGTGTTGCGACGATTCAGGTGTAAATGTAACGAGACCTTTTCGTTTTCTCTTTCTCCCCCCTCACTAATTAAATTAGAGTTAATTCCATCAGCGGCTCCAGTTGTCACCTCGACCTGATGAAATTATAGAGTCTGATAATATTTAACCAGCGATCAGTAAGCGGGCCGCGATGCCTTCATGGCCTCCGGAGAATCTTTATCAAATCCTTTTACCTCTCGGGAAAGGGAATTTGACATTTCACCAAGAAGAATAATAATAAAATAACACGGAATTATTCCTCTTCAACAAAAAACGTAGAACAGAAATGAATACAATAAAAACAAAATTTGAACTTAAATAGTGACGATTTAAATGACTTGTGTTTTTGGTTCCGCGGAAGCAGCGGAGGCCGTCTGGTCTGCGCGAGAGACTCCATGACGCGCTTTTTACGCATTTTTCAGGTTAACATCGCCGTGTGAAATCCATGTCCTCTCTCCGCGCACTGAGAGCCTCATTGTGCATTGATAAGGAGTCGAGCCGCTCCACTTTCCCGTTCAGACGTTCACTGCAGCCACTCTTCTACATCAATACCAATTTGATCCGAGAGAAGAGTTTATTATATTTCTTTTCTAAACGTTAAAAATGATACCACAAGAAAGCCAACTGCGTTTTTTCTGCGTGAATAACCAGATGTCGTTCCTTTTTTCCTCCAGATGTATTCCTCTCCCAGCACCATGAACTCTGGTCTGGGCTCCATGGGCACCATGGGTTCCATCAACAGCTACATCAACTTGAACCCGGCCACCGCCTCCCCTGCGGGCATGAACATGGCGTACCCGACCTCCAGCCTCAGCAGCTCCCCGCTGGCCTCCATGGGCTCCGGGCCCGGCCACATGTCCCTCTCCCCGGTGGCCTCGTCCCTCGGCTCAGGCCCTCTGACCCAGCTGGGCCCCTCCGCTCCCGGCTCCATGGGCACCCTGGGCTCCCTGACTCACTACCAGAACATGGGCCAGTCCATGAGCCAGCTGGGATACTCCTCCGCCTCGCCCCTGAGTCGCGCCGTGCCCAAAGAGATGCCCCCTAAGCCCTACCGGCGCTCCCTGACCCACGCCAAGCCTCCGTACTCCTACATCTCCCTCATCACCATGGCGATCCAGCAGAGTGGCAGCAAGATGCTCACCCTGAACGAGATCTACCAGTGGATCATGGAGCTGTTCCCCTACTACCGCGAGAACCAGCAGCGCTGGCAGAACTCCATCCGCCACTCGCTCTCCTTCAACGACTGCTTCGTGAAGGTGGCACGCTCGCCGGACAAGCCGGGCAAGGGCTCCTACTGGACCCTGCACCCGCAGTCCGGGAACATGTTCGAGAACGGCTGCTACCTGAGGCGCCAGAAGCGCTTCAAGATCGAGGAGAAGCTTGCGAAGAAGGCGAGCAAGAGCCAGGAGGGGGGCTCGGGGAAAGGGGGCCACGGCGGGGATCACCTGGTGGGGGACCACAGCCCCGCGGGGGGATCGGAAGGAGCCGACTCCGCCCACTCTGACAACTCCCACCCGGGCTCCTCCGACGACCAGCCGCATACCCGGAACTCCCTGGGTCCGCTGGATTGCCCGCCGCTGTCCTCCTCACACCTCCACAGTCCGCCCATCTCCCTGCCGCCGTCCTCCTCCGCCTCGTCCTCCCTGTCCCTGTCGGCTGCCACCTCCTCCAGCCCGCTGCTCCATTCCCAGTCTCTAGTGGGTGGCGCCCACCTCCTGCCCAGCGCCATGCAGCAGCACATGGACCTACAGAGCGACGCCCTCAAGTCCCTGGACCCCCACTACAACTTCAACCACCCCTTCTCCATCACCAACCTCATGTCCAACGAGCAGAAGATGGACCTCAAGTCCTACCAGGACCAGGTGATGGCCTACAACAGCTACGCCAACGGCTCCCCCGTGGGGGCCAAGCAGATCTACGACAGCCCGGGGCCGGCCACCATGGACTCAGGCGCTTACTACCAAACTCTGTACAGCCGCTCGGTGCTCAATGCTTCCTAATGTGGACCCCCCACCTCCCCACACACACACCTGTCTCTTGAGGCGAGCCAAGATGGAGACTTCTTTTCCTCTATTGCCTTTTCTAAAATGGACACCCCAGGTCTTTTTATCTTCCTCTTTCTCTCTCTCTCTGGCTCACGTCCAGAGGCCTTGGAAGAGACTCACATCTAAAATGGCTGCCGTGTTTGAGGGGACCAAAGGACAGTTTTTTTGTGTGTTTTCTGTTTTACCAACTCTGAAGAACATAATGACTGGTTGGTCACACGGAGGACTCAAAAAGTCTCGATGAAAATGTCCGACTGCCGTGTCTGTATGCACGATTCTGTCCTGGGGAAATTGGCTTTGTACAAAATGTAAATAGAGGTAATACGGGGAGAAAAAAAATAAATAACATTTGCATTTATTTATGAAGGGAATACATTTTAATATATCTTGTATAGCGCTCTGTTGACCAGTTACAACCCAAATGTGAGAGGTTTTTTTCTTCTAATCGGAAGACGGAGAGTTTCGAGAGGTTACTGCTTCAGGCAGGTGTTACTGCAGTGGGAGACCTTTATTATATTTCATTTTTTTGTGTTACGACATTTCACACCACGTCCATCATTTCCATCAGATCAGGCATTCGTCGACGTACATGTAGCGGATGAAGTCTGTATTTGTTATTGTTGGTTGATATGAAGAAAGAAAGAAAAAATAAGCCATTTTGTCTTTGCTGGAGCTCAGAGGAAACTAGGGGGAAAGCAACTGTGGTAAAAACTATTTAAAAAAAACAAAGAAAGAAAAAAAAATACATGTTGTGTTTATGTTTTTGTTACAGGAGCATTACAACCAGATGCTTTCTCGACAGACTGTCTCATTGTGAATCAGAGATGGGGGGGGGGGGCTCAGTCAGTTACTAAAAACAGGAGGGGGAGGAGAGATGCACTATGGAAGGATTTACATACAGTACTTTGCACTATGGAGCTCCCGGCGGCCAAGTGGGCTGATAGTGTGTGCGTTTGCGTGTGTTACAACAATACTTAGGAGCTCCCCCTCACAATGTCAATGCGTCGGCTCAATGGGATCAGTGTAACGATGTCAGCGGGTGTCAAATGACTGATCCCAAAAAAGTGCCTTTTTCTTCAAATGACTACTGATCTGATGGGAGATCAATGCATCGACGATCTATTGAAGGATTGTCCAGAGAGGGACACAGAAGGTTCAGGTCACACGGTGTCCTTCTTGTGGAGCATATTTTAAGTTTCAAAAAAGAATTGTCTTATTATTTAAGCTGCGTTGCTTTTCAAACTTTGAAAGTGTGCTGATATAATATATTGTTGTTGTTTTTTGTTGTTGTTGTTTTTCTCTGTTGGTTGTAAATGTGATTTAAATGATTCATGTTTCAGTTTCTTATTAAAAAGGCAAAAAATGTGGGGAGAAACATGGGTTTGTTTTTTCTTTTCACGTCGGCGATGACGCAGGAAGTGTTTGTTGTCGGCGAGGACGACGCTGAAAGCTGCTTCGACGATACTTTCTAAATACACAAAACTGTGTATTTTTAAGCTTAATTTGTTTCCAAGTAATAAAGTAACTCTTAAAAAATATTCAAATAAAAAATCTCACTGAATGCAAGGTTTTGTCATTTTCTGTGTTCAAATAAAAAATATATTTTCCAAATCTCGCTGAGTGCAAGGTTTCGTCATTTCCCCAGAAATTATTTTTCTAAAAGACTTAAAAAGAATGTGCTTCCTGGATCACGTGGCGTCGTGCTGACAGGGACCTCGATGACTCGTCAATCAATCAATCGCAACTCCCTCCTCTTCGCTCGCTAGCGCGGCGCTGCTGCAGGAATAGCAGCGCCTTGTTGAAACAGCTCCTGACCAAATGACTGTGGTGTGTGACATGTCGGACTGGTAGACTAAACACGGACGGATCACACTGAGAGCCTCAAAGCAGAGTTCTGCACATGCAGGGACCATTGGCCCCGGGGGCTTCACACACACACACACACACACACACACACACACACACACACACACACACACACACACACACACAGCGAGACCCGGACCCTTTCTGAAAACGACTGACCTGCCTCTGAACTTCAGCACATCGACTTCAACAGAACAAAAACGGGGCAGAAGCGGAACCTTTTATTTTTATCGTGCCTGATCAGACCAATCAGATCCTTTTCTGATCGTCCCAAACTGTAAACATGGAGCTCATCACTTCCTGTACGCACGATAGGAGCTATATTTTGGAAACCTGCTAAATAACATCAGGAGAATAAGTTTGGATTGATGCATGTGCTGTGACATGCTTACGGTTACATCTGCCGGAAAATAACTAGCTACTTTATTGATCTTGGTTCCTGCAGCTGCCCGGCCCTGGCCTCCCGCCCTGTCGCCATGACTCGCGTCTACCGGTCTACCAGTCTGCCTGTCTGCCTGCCTGTCTGTCTGCATGTCTGTTCTCCACTGGCTTGCTCAACCCCGGCCTCCGCTGTTTGTCAGAGTCGTCACGTATTCGCCGCAGCCCATTCTTCCCAAGACCAGCAACCGCGATCCCAGAGGCTTAAAGAATATAGACTGCAGCAACACGCACACACACACACACACACACACACACACACACACACACACACACACACACACACACACACACACACACACACACACACACACCATATATTCCTTAAAGAAAAGGCCACTCATCTATAGTCTGAGAGGGAATCTAAAGGGAGTTCGTCACCTTGCATACACAATAGTCCCTTTAGAGCAGTTGGCTTGATAAGATAGGCGAGCGCCCGCCTGATACGGTCTCCACAGCTACAACACACACACACACACACACACACACACACACACTGGGCCGCCCCAGGTGTGACTAACCTGGCCGACTCTGTAATGTCACTCAGATATGTCCCCTTGCAGTAATCAGATGACCGCGCTGATTCAGTCCGGACTTCTCATGAAGAAAAAGCTGATTAGAGTCTATCCACAGATAACATGCTGCGGCTTGAGGTTTTGAGGGAGCAACAATGCAGCAGTTAAGAGTGGAACAATTTCTGGCAACAAAAGGCAGAAAGAAAAAAAGAGAAACTTAAGTGCGACCCTTACATTTGTAACCTCTTGGTTGTAATCTGTAACCCTCAGCTGACCCAATTTCCAAACGCGAGACTCTTAGAAAATAGATAGCGGCTGCTGATAATAGTCTGCATGTCACAAATGGCCACAATAGCCTCAGCTAAAGATGGTTCTGTGGTTTGCGTGTTATGCACTCAAACGGTGTGACTGGTTTGTGCAAGAATCACCTACGTTTTTCTTAAATGTAAAGTCTTAAATCCTAAACTCAACATGTCGTAGCAGGTTGAACAGTCTTTGCTAGTATGGGAAGTATGGTATGTTGGTCTGAAGTTACCCATAAGGTGTAAAAAGGCTTGTGGAAAATGGAAATTTGGGCCCAAGTTGTGGGACAAAGGTTAGCTTGCATGGCAGCTTCAACAATGGTGGCTCCTAAGAGGTTAGAGCTGCAACAGCTTCAGAAGAACAAGGAATGCCAATGAAGTCTTTTCTCAGCGGAAGAGATGCTTTTCACTCTTCTCCCGAATGGTTTCAGGAAGGGTTTGATTGACAGATGGTTCATCCAATCCCAGTCGGGACGACATCATGCAACAAAACGACTTGGTATGGTTTCGGGGGAAAACATCATGGTTGGGCCTAAAATAAGTACGTATAGTTCAGTTTCGGCAAAATAACGATTGTTAGGTTTAAAAAAAAAAAAAAATGTTTTGTTCGGTTTGGGGGAAAACACGTCACTTCACAACAACGCTTTGGGAAACACAATCTTGCGGTTGAAATCCCTGTGTTTGTTTGTCTCACCATAAGTAGTCTTTCCCAATATTCGTTACTACATCACTCGCTCCGAGCGTTGCATAGTCACGTGGTTTTAGTTGCATTTGGGTGACCACCAAGATTGCAATGTTTGTGAATATTTTCACCAATGGTGAAGACTGTTTATAAAATCTTCCCTACTAAAATATGATATCCTGATGAAACTTGCAAGTTGCACCCTTCGTGAAATCGTAAAACACGGAGAACACTTTGTCTATTTTTTGATGAAACACATACTGCTGGATTTGATGCAGTAGAAAACCAGAGAGTCCAGCAGCGTCAGGAGAAACTGCGCGGAGTCTTTTCCACATGACGGGGCGACAACGCTTTGATTCAGGTCTGGTGGCGTATCGGCACAAAAATGACTTAATCAACGGCTAGGGAAAGTTAATCAAGCTTATGCGTCATTGCATGTGATTCCTGTCGACACTGGGCCGCAGTACTGGCACTGGCCAGAAAACCTCTTCAACGTTTCACTCGGCGGAATCATAAACATAATCCTCACGATTGAAAAAAGAAAAATGCCTGTACGTTGATTTTTACTTACTATAAAGAACACGCCATGTCTAGTTTTGTAATTAGCCAAAACAACACACACATTTTTTCAGTGATTTAGACGATAGAGAAAAGTGAGACACATAAAACAGTTTTAGTGTGAGTCATAGATAAGATCGTATCTTATCTACGGGAAGACTTGACAGTTTGTGTCGCGTTTTGCATAATTAGCGGCAGAGGTCTGACAGAAGCGTTTGAAGCGATTCGCCGCGGCCTCCGTGCGAGAGAGACGCTGGCATAGTTCTCAGTAAGATGGATATCTGTCTCCTGAGGTGCAACAGTTGCTCAGCTCTCCCTGTTGAACACTTGATGACAGCAGCCCTCAGGGCCTGGTGACAGCAGAAGCCAAGGTGGAGCTTCCACAAAGAGCGTCTGTGCTCAAATGAAAGAGCTTCAAGCAAAGAAATTAGTATTTTTCTGCTGCTGCGATTGTTTACATCTAACCCACATGTAATCATATTCAAGCGGCCCTCCGATACTTTAAAAGGCACCAAACACACTCCAACTGTCTTCAAGCAAACAGATATTTCCAGAAACTGATCGTGCACTGAAGTGGACCAAAAAAAAAAGTAAGGCTCTTTAACAAAGTGACATTTGTGTGTTTCACTGTGCAGCAGTGTTTAATTTAATTTCAGGTGTTTGATTGAAAAGCTTCTGCAAGCACGCACTGAAAGAAAGAAAGAAAGAAAGAAAGAAAGAAAGAAAGAAAGAAAGAAAGGAGAGAAAGAGGGTGGTGCGTGTTTTCAAGATGTGCCATGCAAACGACGCTGTGCATCCTGGATCCTGTTAGGTGGATGAACTGTTTACACTTGTTATTGCCTGAGGAAAGGGAGGGAATAAAGGGAGAGAGAGAGAGAGAGAGAGAGAGAGAGAGAGAGAGAGAGAGAGAGAGGGAGGGAGAGAAGGGAGCACATACAGTTCAGGCGATACACTCCCTTTTTGACAGGTCAGTTAGTTATAGAGAAAGCAGTCAAAGTCAAAAGTCAAAGCCAGTTTTATTGTCAATTTTGTGCAATGTGCAAACATGCAGAAGATCGAAAGTATGTTTCTCTTCTGTCCAACATATAGAGAATATAGAGTCTGATCAAACAGCAAATTTGCATTTTGAAAGAAAGTCTGTTATTCACATAGGAAGTATATATAGTGTATATAACACTGAGTTATTTGGGTATTTGGATGTAATGAGTCACATTTAGCTCAAATGGAAATACGCATCTCTATATAAGTTCAGTGAGTCACTAACCATGTAGATCGCCCTGTTGATTGTAGGCTAATGTTTCTTCTATGATGATGGCTCATATTTATTAATCAAACTGCTCAGAGCTCACTAATAATTTTTGACTGACAAGACATGACTGGCTGTTCCTGAACGTGGCTTTGGAGAGCAGACCTTCGGTAGTCACCCTTCTGAGCACGGCCATGTATTGTTTTCTCCTCATGACTATAAAACTGTTAACATCTCTAGTTAGTGTTTTATTTGGTCTGTTTCATTTCACCCGTTTGCTCAAATTGATGAAGCAAACTTGGTAACGTGAGCTAGCTTGAGTTGAATTAGCTGTGGTAACGTTAGCGAGCTAACAGCATAGCCAGCAAACGCCAGTAAAGTTAAACGGCAATTACAGTGTGAAGATGTCACTGTAGTTCCCTAGCTTGTGTTTACTTATAGAGCTGACTGTAGAACTGAAAACCAAAGGGAACGGGATGACTTTCAAAGTCTAAGACGATGCAGAAGTGAGGTTCCTGTCTCACTGTTTTCTCTGTCTTTCTCCTTCTCTTCGCTCTCTACTTATTACTGCCATGTAGTTCATGCAGTATACATTTACATATGCAAAATGGGTGTGTAAGTAATTACTTCTCTTCTAAACATGCAGTAACTCTTCTGTTTTAGAATAGAAATATTAGAAATAATTTTTATCTGACAAAGTCATCTGTAAAAAAGGATTTAGGACATGTAATAACCTAGATTGTATTGAATGTGAATTCTTGTGTTTTTAACTTTTTTTGGTGCAGGGAATTAAATGCAAAAGTAGCAGACTTTATTACCCTTTGTAAATAAACAGAAACATGCTGACATACTGTAAAATTACCCTAAAAAACAGTTCTTCTACTATTACATAGTGTTATCCAATATCCAAAAAGATACTGTTAAAATAAATTACAGTACCTGCACTGTAAAATAACAGTAAAATACTGGCATCTCTTATTATGTGACAGAAAGTCACATGGACTAAAAGCTGTGTATAGATCTAAAAGGCCGGGAGACAAGTACAGCAGCAGCTTGTAAAGAAGGCAGAGAGACAGTCAGTTAGTATATCAGACAGACAGACAGACAGACAGACAGACTGAGCGCCACTGGCCAGCAGAGGCACAGATAAGCTGTTGGACTTTGCTCTGTCGGCCGTGGGTGTTGCAAAGAGGCCCGAGATAAAAATTGCTGGCCTGAGAGACGAACACAGAGGAGGCGGCTGATTGCATTTAACCTGATGGGGGTTGGGTAGGGGGGTGGAGAGACAGTATCGATCAAAACAGGTCCAGCGACTCAGGGACAATCATGACAGGAAAAAAAAGACAGGTAAACAGCAGACTAAAAGTCCGACGAGCAGGTTTTTCAAAAAGATGGCTGGTCCTAATCCCTGTCTCGCTACCTAACTTGATCCAGAAGTTCCTGATCCAGCTCAAATAACTGAGTAAACTGTATGATCCCTACGTTTGCAAAATTCAAAAAAAGAAAATGACTTCCTGTTTTATTTTTCGTCATCATTTCAGATTTGTGTTCGCTGCATCCTGCATCTGTTTGCACTGACCCAGTTCCCCTTCAAGTGTCAATAAAGTCTTCCCCTTATCTTATCTTAATTTGCGCGAGTAACATTGTCTCTGTTATGATTACACACAGGGCACCTGCCGGGTTTGTCAGCTCCACTTTGTCGCGGACTCGCGCTGCAGATTTCAAAATAAAAGTTGCGTATCACATTGTTTCGGTGCAGCGTCTGCTCACAGGGTTAGCCTCAGGTAATAAGAATCCAAGGTTAATATACCGGTTTTGTTTCGGGACGGACTCCATTTCTCTTCTCTTGTTTCAGGATGTTTGGATATGCAGTGGAGGGGGGCGTGAAGAACAGTATCCTCAGGACTTTGTGCGGCTCCCTCTTACTCGTGTGTCTTGCAGGGAGCCTCGGGTTGGATCTTATAATGTCGGGCGCTGAGATGGATGCATGAGAAAACCCAAAACCCCTGCATGGCTCGTTCGTATCACTCGAATAAACTTTGATCCTTGATTCACTTCCCAGACCTCTGATGTCACACGGCCCATCTAAATGATAAGTCCTCTCGCGGGCAAAGCTAATAATGCTGGAAGCCCATTAGTACTGGCAGACTGCCCGTTACATCCGTTACAAGGGCACTCTGCAATTACACTGCTGAGGCGGCCACGAGCAGGGCACTTCAACCCAAGGTGCTCTGTAATCACGTCATTGGGAGGCAGGACAGAAATGTGTTTGATTGACTTGTTGAGGAGCCAGGGTGAAAAGACGGTGCGCTTTTTGCTAGCTAGCTCACAGCTACGACACCGACACAAACACTTAAAGCAATGGTTCTCGTTTTTCTGTTTTGAGAGACGGAACAGCAGAAAAGCCAACCTCACGGAGATCTCATTGAGATTGGCTTTTGGCAAAATGGCAAGAATCGGCGAGTCGCGCATGCGCAAGCGTAACCTGTTACCGGCGTAACGTAAACATTTACCCGAAAGTACAGGCATTTCTCCATGTATTTATTAAAAACGTAGTTTTTTGTCTGTGTACTTTGTACTTTTGTAATATGTGAAGCCAGCAGGCTCATTGTTGGGTACAAGACACGAGCACTTTGGCTCATTTCACTTGGAGCAGGAGAGCTGCGCCGGGTTCAGGAGAGCTACTCCTGTCGTTCCTCACAGGAGAGCGACTGTTGCCATCTTCACCCTGGCAGCGTTTCAAAAACGCAGATATAGCTGTCTGCTTTTCAGGCAACATATTTTCCGACGCTCTCTGTCCGCTGGTTGGAGTGTGCTCAGTGCTTACCTGTGTGCGCGCGCACAAGCCTCTGTGTGTGCGCATCGGGGCGGAACTCTGCCGTGCGCGATACAGAGAGGAGAGGAGTAGTGTTATTGCGCGACCATTTAGAGACAGAAATGACAAGCTGCTGTGTATATACGATCAATAACATACGTCTGTTTAGTTAGTTTATTAAAAGAACAAGGTGTACACTTGTTCTATAGGAAAGGGAACCTTTATTGACTTCTGTTGTGATCTAGCGATATAGAGAAAATACAGGGGGGCGGAGGGTGCCTTCAGGGGGACGCCCCTGTGACATAATGGTAGGGGAAACACTGCAAGTTGTCGACGTGAATCAATCAACACACCCCGTAAACCGCCTTAACTGGGATTAGTCTCACTCTGAGAAAAAAGTGGATCATCAGCGCAACAACTGAGCACACACACGTCAGTGGAGTAGGCGGTCCTCCAATGTGGACACACATCCGCGTACACAGTGCTAAAACAATACGGCCACACTAGGCCCAGTCCAATGTGGTCCGAGCGATCGGATCTCAGTGCGTCCTCGATGCATCTTGGGTGCATTCACACCTGAGCGGTCTTTGCCTGAACAACGGCATGGGGGCCTCTGTTGGGGAGACAGTGTGGGAGCGTTCGATTAACCCCCAGATGTTACAGCAAGCCACAAATGTCATGCTTTCATACAAAGAAAAGAAGAGTTACTGGCCCGCCTTGCGGTGGACGCCCCCCCCCCCCCCACCTCTTCATAGCCGCTTTCAATTTGAACAAACCAAGAGCTGAGTTGTGACAGTGCCAGGACGGTGCGAGGAGACATACAATGTCCACAAGTGTGATGAGACCTTCAGGAATGTTCGCCAACATCTGGAGAGCATGTGTCGGGTCAAACACACAGTGAAAGTGAGTGTGAGTGTGTGTGTGTGTGTGTGTGTGTGTGTGTGTGTGTGAGAGAGAGAGAGAGAGAGAGAGAGCTGCTGGCTAGACTTTAGGACAACACTACTTGAATTGACATGACAGCCAGTACTGTCCACTGCCTTGTAAATCACAGACATTGAGACACACACACACACACACCCACACACACACACCCACACACACGCACACACACACGCACACATAAGAGGCATAAAGACCCACCGAGCATGTCGTAGGCTGTGTTTGTCTCCATCTCGGAGATGGATGAAGACGTGTTGTCCATCCTTTGCCAAATGGCAGGATGTGATGGAGCGATGTGTCAGACCTCTCTGTTGAGTCTGGCTCCGCTCCGACGTCCAAACCGGACTTTACAGTGGAGGTTCGGTGCCGACCGGCGGAGAATTCTGCTTGAAACCAGTCGGATTTCTCCCTCGACTCAGATGTCACTTAAATTTGTTCAGTTTTCTTTTTAATGTTTGTTGGTTTCATCCAAGTTGTGTAAAAAAACTTTGTCCTGCCAGTTTTTCCTGGGACACTTAGGAGTTTGCCCGTTTGCCTTGGTTTGTAAAAACAGATTCCAGATAGATAGATAGATGAAGAGAAGGAGAAACGAGCATCAGGAGGGCAAGTCTGAGATTTGGAACAAGTTCAACAGCATTTATTTGGCTGAATTCAATGGTTCAAGTAAAGGGAGATACGAAGAGAGATAAAGTAATCAATACCACGTGATAATAGGCCAATTCACATTGTGAGACCGTGCAGATTTGCGAATAAATAATAAAAAAAAAATAATAATTGGGTTGACATTACATATAATACATTGATTCAATTTGTTTTTCATTTAGCTACATAGTATACAAATGCAGTTAATTCAAATAGATTTGGGGTCCATAAGCAGCTCATGGGCTCCTCTGATGATGCTCTGGGGCAACATTTCCCAAAATTGACACACAGCATTCAAAGAGACAGAGGTTTAGCTGCTCAACTAGACCAAATATCAATAAAACTTGGCTTGACTTGATCTGCGAGGAAGTGGCAGAGTGGCGAGAAGGACGGCCATGACTTGGCAAATATCATCATGACACTGATTATTTGCTGCAAATATTTGCCGCAAATCAGAGGATTAATCTTTGTTTACAGCACATAAAATCTCTGATTGTTTAATATTCTACCAGCTGAAAAACATATTTGCTTTGAGTGACTTTTTACTTGTGTATCATACAGTCGAGTAGCAATGGAACTAATGGCCCTGGGGCTGGCAACGCAGTTTGCCTTCAACAGACGGGAGGGAGAAGAATACAAGTTTTCAGCTATATATACAACATCATTTAAGTCATGGGGCATTCTGTCCCCATAGAGGAAGAGTCTACAGTGTGTCCCCACAATGTCAGTGTATTCAGATGTATGTCCCCACAAAACCGGTAAAACACATGGACACACATTCAATTCTGTAAAACACATTTACTTACATATACAGTATACAGGTGCATGACAGTGTACACGGACACACACACACTCATTATGCCCTGCACTTATGAGTCATCACAGGTGTGCATGTTAAAGGGACCCCACCCATTACTGGTTTCCTGCTATGGATGCTTAACAGCATGTCATCGCCGTCGGGCGGAAACCTTGTTTGTCGGAAACTCTTTTTTTTTATAACTGATTACTTAGTTGGTGCCAGATACTCACGTGTGAGTTACAAAGTCACGCTCACATGCAGTTCCAAGGGTTTTGACCAGCGCATATGGAGATACGGGATTTTTTGCATTTGATGGCCGGGATTTAGTAAAGGTCTAGTAGCTGCAGCAGATACATAATCTGCAGCCATCAACATTCTTATTTCAACCAGCAAAAGTGAGCAAATGAGAAGCCTGCTCCATCAATGTGTTATGCAATGCTTTATGATCATCTAAAATAAAACAAGATAAAAAAAAAAGTAGCTCTTTACAATTTCTATATTTTCTTCTTTGAAGCTGTTGGCTCCCGGTCACTGCTTCCGACCAGAATGAACTCAAGTCAAGCCTTTGACTGAGGGCACTGAGACGGTCGCACCACCGTGACAACTGCAGCCAGGCACTTAGAGTTCATTAGCTGTGTGTGTGTTCAGCTGGACACACACACACACACACACACACACACACACACACACACACACACGTAAGTGGGGACAATATAACAGCTGTGGCCGCAGGTCGTAGTGCTGTGAAGGAAAATGTGGGTACAGAAAGTGGGGGATTCTTTCCCGCCTCAATGTGCTTCAACCACAAAAAGTTGTAAAGAATCAGTACCTTGAGACGTAGAAAATGACATTAAAATCAATTTGCTAATCCAGTTTGCGGAATACTTGTAAAGTGCATCTACTCAGGTGTGCAGGGCCTCTGCACCTGTCGACAGGAGGGGCACAGGTGTGCGGGTGATTCGAGTAGAAAGCTGCTCTCCTTGTCTGAGCGCGTGCAGACAACTGCTTGATTGGCAGCTGATACTTTCACCTGTAGGGGTGTGACGATTCACAGCTTCATGACTTTTTGTCCATGCAGTTGGATATCATGAGGAAATTTACCGGTTTGTCAACATTAAGCTGAGAGCGAGCCAAGACAAACAGACACCTGTCTGTGGTTGGATCAGATGGTGGGTGGGAACTTGGGTGGGAAGGAAGCAATTTGTGTTTCTTGTTAAAATAATTAAGTAAAATATGTTTATAAATCGATCTAAATCTCATTGAGTATAAATCTTTGAATAAATGTCACCTCTGTACAGAATGCACATGGTTTTCTAAATGAAAATGAACTATTCAGCATGGAAGAAAAGTTATTTTCTTTTTTCTCGCGTAATGAGAGAAATAGGTGAGCTTCAATTTATGGTTGAAAATCTCTTCACAGTTTCGTGGAAATATCTATGTGATTTGGTACAAATTATAGGGAAACTGTGACAAAGGATTCTTATTTTTTGGAGGATTTAGTTTAGTTCACCAGCAGTTTGAGATTCAAGGACCTGTTCCATTAAAACCCAAGAACATTTTTGTCCAATAGACCATTTTCAAATGTTTGCACATTCAGCTGATACTGTCTGCACGGACTGATAGCACTGATTGATCAATTGGAAGTTATCTGATCACTGCTTTGACAGTACTTCCCTTGTAGTTAAGTTATTTCTGGGGCTCTTCCTAGCAAATGATCAGCTGACCCGTAAAGTGATACAGATTAATATACTTTGTCACGTCACAGAGTATTCTGAAGGCCCCTCTCACTTTTCACCGACATGTTACTGGGGCGCATTTGTTTTACCAAAGCCTCCAATCAGAGAACACCCCCCCAACCCACCACGACCAATTAACAGAAACACACACACATCCACAGAGGCACCCAGCTGGGGCGCATTAGTGGCCCTCCAGCCACCTCATTGTGCTGCCGCGGTGATCAGAGGGGGTTTAAAGTTAACACCCACACACGAGAGACGGGAGAAGAATTATCCACTTCGCTGTTGTCTCTGTTGAAGGGCCCAGGTGCTACCTGAACCGGCTCCTGGGAACACAGTGTATTAACCAAACTTAGGAGCACACGGTTCATAAGGGTTTACGACACACCCGGACCTGACTCCACGAGCCTCGAAGCCATCGCGTTAAGTTACTGATACAACTGTTGGTTTAGCAAAGATCCTGAACTCCATCTGAAGACCACAAAGTACCTGTCTCACTGCTAATCTGTGTAATGTTTCAATGCCTGTGTAAGAAAAAAAAACTAAACTGCTATTCGTACTGAGTATGATGTGAAATCTAGTAAGCAGTGCCGGAACACTACATAGGGGTTTTGTGTACACAAGAAATATATTATATTATTAGCAAGAATATTGTTGTATGCTCACTGCACACACTCAACTGCCCCACAATCAGTCTGCGAAATACGGTGGCACTCAGGTGGTCCGAGACCTCTTGATTGACACTTGAGAAACCCTGAAAGCCGCAAAAGTCTGTTTATGGACCTAAATGGACCCCCTATAGACAAATGTGTTTTCCGATCGATTTCGTACGAAACAGGATACGGTTTCTCCTCATCAAGGATACGAGGATGGACGCTTTCGGACCCCTTGATTGCCACCAGGCCGTTTAGATTCCCAATATGTGGTCGGGTTCATTTAGAAATTAGCTGTGATCGTCTTTGGAGACGTGACGGAGTTGCTGGTGGGGTGCCGTGGTATGGGGCCGGACGCTGCTTGGTGTACTTTATTTGGGTAAAGCAGTATGCTGTGTGCAGTACGTTGGTGTGCAATTTAAATTTCTCTTTTTTTTCTCATTTCATTCTCTCAACCTCGTCAGGGAGCTGAACTGCTGCTGGAGCCGGAAGTGTCTTGCTCCCAAGATCCAGAGAGACGATGCCCCAAAACCCCAATCTCATCTTCAGCCCTGTTGTGTGTAGTGCAGCTGTGTGTCCTTTCCACTGAAAACCCAGAGAAAAACAAGGCAGGCCTGTGGAGACAGATCACCAGCGGACACGGGCTAACACGGTTTTGGCGCACGGCGAGTTGTGTTATGGATGTATCCATCCTGTCTCTTCATCCGTCAGACTGTTTTCCTACCTTCCCAAAGCCCAAAATGGACGTGGTCTGAAGAGGGGGGTGATGAAGATGAGGAGGAGGTGGAGGGTGCCGGGACGAAAAAAGCAAGGGGGGGATTGAAGGCCAGTGGTGGGGGGAGGGAGGAGGGGGGGGCGTCTACTGCCAGAGGATGAATGAGCGCTACTATGTCTGCCGGCTCCGGACTCGAGTGCGAGTGTGCACATGTGTGCGTGTGTGTGTGTGTGTATGTGTGTGTGTGTATGTGTGTGTGTGTGTGTCGGAGTGTGTGTGTGCGGCTGAACGGGGCTCCTTGAGGAGAGGCCGACAGCCTCTCACGCTCAGGTAGACAAGCTCCACTTATTTTCACAGCACAGGGCTGAAAACACGCGGCTGCTGCGGACACGCTAGAACTGAATCAGGGCTGTGATGAATCTTTAATAATCGCAGTGTAATTAATACTTAGTGTAGTGTAATTGGGAGACAGCACTTTTTTGATTGAGCGTAGTCTGAAAATGGAACTTGTTGGTGTATGAAAAATGAGCACATATTCCCAAGCTGTGTCTAATATCAACCCTGTCTCTTACAATTTACGTTCCCCCAGAACTAATACGCATTCCCAATTACTTTTGATCAGAAACGTATCTCCTCCCTGATTATGTTTGTGTTTGACGTATTACACATACGTTGATTATACAGATATACGTTTAATAAACACGTATGTTGATTATACACGTATTTTATTGTTTTACTGTTTTTATGTTTGTGTTTGTACCAGTACGTTGTGTTTAACATATTACAACATTTCTGTAAGACCAGTACAGTTAAGATGTGTGGATGTGGTCTGAAATGTTCTGAACACATTCATATCAGTTAGTATTTTGGAAACCGGATGTTGGGTCCCGTGACTCTTTCCCTTTGAATATGTTTTACGTTTCTGCTGCAGCCGATTTGACATTAAATATCTGAAAGTAAATATAAGGAGCCACTTGGCAAATTTGGACCGAGCTCTAATTCCTTGAAGAAAGTGTTTTCTATGGATCAACCCCAAAATAATAATAACAGAGTGCAGTGGATCCATGATGCAGAAGGCTTCCCTAACAGTCACACACTTCCATTGTAACAGTGTGAGCTGAAGCTGCTGTAATTGATGTGTATGGCGACACTTACACAATCGCTATTCAGGACACTAAAAGGAAGCATGAAGCTGGACAGTTTGCACTGACACATCCCTACATCAACCCAATGTCAGCAGGACACTCATGTACAAAAGTTACAATCATTGAAATAAAAAGGAGTAGAAGTGACATGATGGTCCGTTCACTAAACACCTGAAAATCCACCTTTTCTCCAAAAAAAAAAGAAAAAAAAAATGCTAATTTGTTCAGTGTCATTTGTCATTCATCAGCCTCCTTGACAGCAGGGTAGGTTCAGTTAGCCCTTGGGCCATCCTGCAGTGTATTTGAATAGTTACCATGGCCTGGAGCCATCTTTATTGTCCCGTCTTTCAGCCACCACACCCATAAGCCACCATAGTCATTGAACGAGCAGAGTAAACTGTCGGACTCAGACTTCATGTTCCTCATCACTCCAAGTCAAAATATTTGTGTTGAAATCCCCCCCTAAAGGAAAAAAAAGTGTCTGTAAAACATGGCCGGTGCTTTCTTTTCAAACTCTACTGAAACATAGTTTTTTGGAAGTGAAGAAGGAATGTCCAAGACTGAAACACTTCGGACTTCTCCGTCTCTTTCTCTCATCCCACCCCCCCCTTCCACTCTCGCTCCCTCCTGTCAAAATAAACACATTGAGAGCGGCCCTTCTTTTCATTCAGACGCTCCACGCCGACAGCCTCGTTTCGGGCCCCGCTGTCCTCCTGTGTGTGTCCTGTGTCCCCGAAATGTGCGTGTGTGTTTCTCTAAAGTATTTATAGCACACATTCAAAAGAAGCTCTTTTTTTCACAACCCATCCCTCCCCCTCCCGTCTCCCGCCCCGGCGCGGTATCTGACATAACCGGCGCTGGGTTTCTCTCCGCGGCCCTGCGTTCCTGGCAGATAGAGGGGCCGCCGACCGCCGCCGGGGGAACTTTCCTGGCTCGGGGAAGCTGTGGGACAATCACACCTTTCATGGGCCGGAGAGAACGCCGCCCGTCCAGCGGCTCTTAGGCCGCGGCACGGGGGAATTTCTCTCCCTCCCCGGACCCTCTCTCCTTTTCTGTTACTGTCTCCTGTGTGCCACTTGTTCATTGCTGCCTCCAGCATGCTCTGCTATTCAAACTAACAGCTTTAACTGGAACCTTGCTGCTCTAGGTTGTTGGTCTTTGGTGCTGCAACTCGAGGGTAATTAGGCTTTTTAATAGATTTTTGGGGGTTTTGCATTTTTGCCTTTAACTTAGCAAACATAGAGTGACATGAAATAAAGGTTCCCGTCTGGATTCAAACCGGCGAGACGTTATGCATTTTACTAGTGGTAGTGGTCTTATCACTGTTGTCGTAGATGGAAGCAAAACTGTCATATATTGGTAGTTTACGTTGTAAAGCAATATATTTACACCAAAGTACACTATTTAAACACTTTTTTCTGAAGTCAGGACAATGTTGAAACAAATACCTTCTATTGTGCTCCATTGTGTATATGTTTGACTTAAACCGTATTCTTTATTTACTCTTATTTGTTTAATCCTGCGAAACCCTGACATGATGTTCAGTGCAGACAGAAAACTGCTCTTAGCTAATTTGACATCCTTGTAACATCGCCAATGTGCCAATATGTAAACAGACATAGGCTAAAAAAAAAAACGATAGTGCCAAATAACAGCTGACATTGGCTCCCAAATCGGTTACTGTTAGCATGTTTCCATATACCAGATTAGAAGAAAACAGCTCTGAATTCCTCCATTCAAGTGAAATGTTGCACTGAAATGATTTACAAATACAATAGAGCCACTGTGACATGAAAAGAGGTCCCTCCACACCGGATTTAAATTACATGAAGCAGCAAATTGGTGGCAAAACAGTTATAACCATAACTGCCTTTTTTCAATAACCCTAATGTTAAAATCCCCCCCTCCCATAGAGACATAACTCCAGTCTGAATGGGGCTTAAGATGGCATATTTCCAAGCCCCAGTTCATATGAAAATGTCGGTACATTCAGAGTGGTTTGAAATACTTTACTGATCAAAACCATGAAATAACTATCTAATAATGGTCTATGTCATGTCCTCTTCAGCCTGCTGTACATTCTCACACTGCTTCTCCACCCTGTTTTTCTTCTTCAATGTCTCCCTGCAACTCTCCCTCCCCTTTCTTCTCCCTCTAGATCTCTCCCCTCTGAAGCCACCTTGGGGTTTACAAAGCTACCTTTTTGCATGTTTAAATTTAGAATCACCATCTTCTGGGCCACAACTGCTACTGGAGGTTGTCCTGAAGAGTAGAGGGGAGTTAGAGGGGAGGGTGGTGAGGGAAAGAGAGAGGAAGGGGGAGTTGTAGGAGATAGAGAGAGAGGGAGATTTCCTAAACTTGGCCCTGTAAATTGGCAGGTTTCGTGTAAACTAATTTGGAAAGGCTCAGTTTGGAAGCGCGAGGGGAGGGGGCGGTTGTGATGTTGCGCTGTGTGCTTCCCGTCAACGCGCTGAGTAGCTTTATTCAAAGACCTGTGGCAAAAAGGCCAAATAAAGATCAAATCAACACAGAGGAAGCTCGCCGGGAGGCTACGGTCTCTGTGCAGCGGTGGGAGCAACCTGGGACATGGAAAATGCAATGAAAAGAACATAACTACAAGGAGAAAAGCAGTGAAAGGTTCCCGGTATTAATGAATGGATTGATGAATGTGGAATATTGGGAAGGGTTATGAGCAGTCGGATCATCACAGCTCAACCATCTTACCTAAAGCGCTTATCTGTGTGTGACTCGGCAGTCTGATCTTAAAGAAATACATTTAATCTCTTAACAGCGTATTACGGGGCAACACGGGAAGTAAATTTGGATCTTTGTTGGGTTGGAAACACAAATTCCCAGGCTCAACAGAAATACGTTTGTATCCATCTCCCTGTAGGGATTAGGTCAGGCCTGGATGGTTGGGTCAAACACAGGATTCCCACCTTGTTCTCTCATTGTTTGTGTCCTTTGTGAAACGACATTAGATGTTGAGTTATTTTAAATGAAGTCGGCTATGTAATAAACAGAATTATCTTAATCCAAACTCTAATAATTTATTGACTCAATTGTTTCAGGATTTTGTATGCATTGCCACGTAATGTAACGTAATGTGCTTTTAAGAGGTCGTGGTCATTTCACGTATTTCTGTGAGATCAGATCGGACACAAAAAAGTGGGTTTTAACCCCTCAGTGTAGAACGAGACTAAAAGCCTAGTCGGGCTAGCAGCTCTGTGGGACTGTCATTAGACTTTGAGTTGACTAACATGTTGATGTTTAGTATGTATCATAATTCTTTCACCATCTTTCACCACCAATTTTGTATTAAAATCTTTACCTGCTGGTGGCACTACGAGAAATGTCACCAAAAATGTGTTGGCTTCAGAAGAATTCAACCTCTGAGGTGACGTGAATATCTTGCTAATCAGCGATTTATTTCAGTCTGGAACCTCTGGACCAACGTAGTGAGCTGACATCAGCATCCACAGTCACATGACAACTTCAAAATTAAAACAAAAAGTCAGTCTGTAAAATCAAATAACTGAAAGATTCACATTATTGTCTCTTCCAAATAAGTTTGGCACAGTTGGTCTATTATTTAATATTGCTACTTTCACTTTTAATGCAGTCTTTAATCTTTTAAAAGCAAACACGAGATCCCGAAACCAGGCTGACAGGCTTGTAACATTCACAGACTTAACTACAAAATTATGTACATTGTACTAATGGTACTTAAAGGGCCTGGTCCATTATTTTTCTTCTTTACTTAAGGTGTTTATGTCAGTCTGTAGCTTCACACTAGGGTTCTTTGTGTATTCAAATCCAAACATTCAAATGCTGGTTGAAGTGCGGATGTGTTGGCGTCAAAATGCTATTTTCCCCGAGCCCATCTAATGATGTTTTCTCACATGACCTAACGTAGGTTTCTGCAGGATGACGTCCTACATATATCCATATTCATGGTCAGTGTGTATTACCGACAGTAACTTAGATGTTTTTTTTCCTCCCAACATCCTCAGCCGCTTTACTTTGCTGTTTCAAGACTCCATTAACAAAAAAGGTAATTTTACCGCTCAGAAAAAGAGAGTATACATACAACCCATATCAACTATCTGCACTGGTACAGTTGGAGGAGAAAACAAAAGACTCCAAACAAACCCGAGCCGTGCCATTTCCACAGCATAGCTAACGTTGACTCAGCTAGTGCTAGCGCTCACATTATTCATAACCTTATTGATCAGCTTACGGCTGAGTGGGCGTTTTCATTTGAAAAAAAACCCGGACGCAGAGGGACCTTTAAAGGATTTGAGTAATTCCTCCACCTGTGTTGAGAATGAGCAGGCTTTGTCTCAGGTGGAGCTAAACATGACAAAGTTTTACCGAGCCACAGGATGAAAACACACACACACACACACACGCACACACACACACACACACACACACACACACACACACACACACACACACACACACACACCCTGACATGGATCAGCAGAGGGGTGGGACCAGCCCTGCAGAGCAGTCTTGCATCCTGGTGTCACGTCAGCCTTTTTAATTCCTTCCAGGAACCTGTGAGGATTTTCACGGTGCTAACAATGTGTACTCATGCATGACTCACACACACTCACACACACACACACACACACACACACACACACACACACACACACACACACACACACACACACACTCGCAGCGAACCACTCTTTCTCCCCATACCCCTCTCTTTCCCCATGTGTGGTTGTGTGCTTGCTTTTGTGTGGAATTGCATGCTTGTGTGAGTGTGCATGCACCCGAAATGTCTCGATCTTGCACACCCATACATCTCTTTTGCTTTTCAGTTCCCCGTTCTGCCGTCTCCTCGCACACTTCTTCACACTGAGCTGCAGTGACTCCGCTCTCTGTCCAGTCTCCATCATCTCAGGCAAATCGAGTGCAGTCAATGTTTCTTTCATGAAGGCTGCATTGCGCCTCATCGTAATTTCTCCTAAACCTCAGTTTGGCCAGAAGCCCCCCCTGGATCTATAGGCTCATTCAGGGCAGGGCACGCAGTCGCCGAGCGTATATCGCTGTCGCCACGCTAAAAGACCAGGCGCCTGCAGGAAAATGTGAGCTTTTTCAGACATGAAGAAAAGAATGCTGTTCTACTCATGGATGGAGATTTTAGTTTTTGTTTTGTTTTTCAAATCTGCATGAAATACCATAGAAACTCTAAGTGCCCATCTGTATAGTTTTTGCAGGGTTAAGAAAACCACGTGTTTCATACTTCAACAGGAAATTATACAATATATGCATTGATACAAATGAAAGAAAGCTGAAGCTTTTAAGAAAGTCACTTGCAGTGAAACAAGGAGTGTATTTTTTTTTCACACCATGTAACGTTATATTTTTGTTTTCTGAGGTGTTCCTGGAGCTGATTCACCACCATCAACAACTCACACTCATTTCCAGTGTGAACTCCCTCAAATGTGACCCCTGTGTAGTTAGATTTACCGTCCAAATTAACTTTGGTTAAGTGTTAGGGAAAGGTGGATTTAGGTAGACGTTGAAAAAGTAGGCGTGTGGTGCCTCGTGTCATCGTGGACTTCTTTACATTTAACACTCTCTTTCCCCGAGTACTTTGAGTTTCCACGAAAACATTAATCACGCTCTCGTTGCCTCAAGCCGACAGATATCTTTAAATAGAAACATTTTGCTCTTTTAAATGTTTCCTTACATAAAATAATTCATTCAGCATTGCATGTCTTTCTCTTTTAAGTGTTATAACAGATAAATAACTATTTGTGAAAGGAACTTTTGTGTTTTACGTTGTATCAGTCAGTGGGACCAGCTGATGATGAATTTCCAAAAAGCAGAACACCTCTCATATTCTAGCATCAGAGTCATTAGGCCCGCTTCATATTTGAGAAAGTGAATGCTCAAAGGTTGAATGGAAGCGGTTGTGGAAAACAGAGTCAAGTAGAGCAACGAGTGAGATGCTGTTCAGAGCAAACAGAGCAGCACTGGGATAGAACTGGTCAGACTGGTTTTCTTGTAGACTCTAGAGATGGTTACGTGAATTTTAAGGGATATTTATGAGCCTTTCACATTGATCCAAAATGTTCCATCCAAGGGTTTTTTCTCCTTCTTTGTCTTATATCATCTATACATTTTGGAGGTTGCGGTACTTGGCTTGAAAAAATCAACACCAAGGATGATGAAAACCTTTCAAATGCACTGAAATATTAACACATTAACACATTGTTTAATGAGCTGATGTGTGTAGTTGTTGATGAAGCTGACGGATACATACTCCTGACAGTAAAATATGTTAAGAATTCATTTTAAACATTAAAAATGAATGGTGTACATTATGGTGTACCTTTAGTAGGTGTTTAGTCATTAACACGTTTACACACTTCGTCTTATGGAGGTGAACTATATAATCAGAATTTTCTTGAAAAGACTACATCCCAAACAAAAAAGATGAACAGCGGTTTGTAAATTACCTTTTGAAAATGAGCCGTTTATCAGCGGACAAGCACCTGCCTTCCTTTTTCCTCCATCTGGGCTTTGTTTGAAGTTGAATGAGGCCAGCAGAAACCAAATAAAACGCCTCAGGGCTTGTTTGCTTGTAAAAAACATTTAATTAAAAACTTGTCGTCCATTAAAAAGAATTACATGACTTATGGAGGCAGGAGGTGGAGAGACACACTCTCTGACACACCAGT
Organism: Taurulus bubalis; assembly: GCF_910589615.1. NCBI lineage: Eukaryota > Metazoa > Chordata > Actinopteri > Perciformes > Cottidae > Taurulus > Taurulus bubalis. The sequence goes on from NC_136598.1 coordinate 12,202,048, forward strand.
GGGGTTAAAATGACAGGAGTGACATGGCAGATATAATTAATATATATAAAAGAACATGTATAATTTTGAATGACCCTCCTTCACCAGATTCGGAAGGATTTTTAAGGCGTCAACTGTTTTGTACTCAGAACTGTGAGCAGTATTTGGGCCAGTTTTGCAAAAAGAATTAAATATGGGCTCTTTAAGCAATTGTTTACACTGTTGCAATGAGATGTGGTCATTATATCTGCTAGCCAGTTTCCTGGGTGCACCAGTACCCTACTTACCCAACATGAAAACTGTCAGACTGCCACTCTGTAATCAAATTGCACAAAGATGTTTAAAACTGGCTGTGTTGAATTGTTTCAAACAGCCTGTTCCACGGTCACCAGTGATACGTTGACCGCTATATTACTCCTACGCTGTGGACGTAGTCATTGTAACCATTGGTTTGTGGACTGCCGCTTTGAAGCCTGGAGTTCGGCGATTTCGCCGTCTCCATCATAGATGACATCTGTCGCTATTTTTTATTTTTTTTTGCAACCTCTAAATGGAAGTTACCATATTTGGAATGCGGAGGAGTGACATAGAGACGGCTGCTCTGGTAGCAGCAGAGACCTGTCAATCACAGTAAGCCCGCCCTATACCCTGCTTTAGTGTTCCTTTCTCCAAATGGACCATCATTTACTAAATGAACATCATGCTGTATTGAAGAAGACTTGAAACTATAAGATTTAGACCATAAACTCATGTGTTCAATGAAATAGAGAAGTAGAATCATTTTCTCATAGACTTCTATACAATCTGACTTCTTTTTGCAACCGGAGGAGTCTCCCCCTGCTGGTTAGTCGAGAGAATGCACGTTGTGAGACACTTCCGCATCGGCTTCACTCTGGGAGGGCTGTAATTGATGTTATTAATTACACATGTGTTTGCGCTGCGATGACTTAACAAAAAGCAGCGTCATTCAGTCTCTTTGAAGTCGATTGCTGTATACCCTATTGTAAGATATTTGGTTAGGTTTCCTTTTAGCCAAATGCTGTGGGTGAATTGGAGTTCATTCCGGTAAACAGTTACGACGGTAGGGCTTTTATTGTGAAAGGTAAGAACAGAAGGAGTGGCTCTGGGATGCGCTGCCTTTGTCAAGGTTGAAATGGAGTAATAAAGGTTCGGACCATAGAACACCTTCTGACAAACGGACCATCTGTTTGTCAGAAGGGTTTAGGACTCTGTTCCGCATCACGTGATCCGTTGATGTTTTTATTCACAATGTGAAAGCTTTTTTGTTCTGAAAAAGAAACAGTGCTTTTTTTTGCAGCGTAATATTTGCATTCTGTGTGAAAGTGTTCATGACAAAATCAACATTTTTTATCACATAAAAGAAAACAGCCCCGGTGTGGAAAGGACTTAAAGGTCTTTCAGCTAAAACTTTAACAACTGATAAACTTTGGTAAATCTAATAGAAATAGCATAGAAATGAATGAATGAATACATACTTTATTAATCCCCAAGGGGAAATTTCGTAAACAGTTACATCACTGAATGCAGAGAGATAATCTGACACCAGCAGTCTCAATGCAGCTCTGGTGAACTCTGAGCCAATCAACAGGTTAAAGTTAAAGGAACAATTAACTCGTTGGATTTCTGTCAATTAAAACAGAGACATCTGAGCTGCAAGATGTGATAAATATAAAAAACATTTAGAGCTGTGTGTTCGTCATTTTAGAAATTTTACAAGTGGCTGCTGAAATTCTGCTTCACACACACACACACACACACACACACACACACACACACACACACACACACACACACACACACACACACACACACGCACACACACACACATGCACACAACCTCTCTCACATACTGGCTACTTGACCATGAACAGATAATACACACATATAATAAGGCTCACACACTTGCAAACACACACTCACAGCCACAGGCTCATTCTGCTGCAGGCAGCGGCGGGTGGGACGGAATTAGTGATACGGCGGGTGATTTTTTTTTTCACAGCTAAAGGTGCAGTCCGCCAAAACCGAACAAATAACACCACCATTCATTGACTTTTCCCTTTCACCGCCAATTCCCCTTTTCCCCCTCTGCTGGTTTCACGCTGAGAAAACACAAACTTGCATACAAACCAGGGAAAATGTAGACCCGCGCTCAAAACGGCGACGCGTGGCGACGAACACAGAGGCACGCAAACTAATGCACCATAGAAACTAAACATAGATGTACATGTGTGCATCACAACAACAACACGGACTGCACACGCAGTCTGAGAGATGCACACATGCGCCACACATAACGCTCTCCGGGCCCGCATTTGGACATAAATAGCTGGATAAATAGAAAGGTGAGAGTCCATTTTAAAAGGACCCGGGTGAAGTGGAAAGAAGGTCAGGCCATTTCTCGGACGCCTGAGAGGAAACACACACCTCAACTGACCCAAAGTAGACAGGACGTTTGCATGAAGTTGGACCTCTGCATGCCATTTATTTTTCTCTAGGACTTAAAAAAACAAAGACTTTTACACCCTGCATCACAACGACCCCACATTCTGTGTGTGTTCGCGCCATTGTGTCATTGAATCGAGCTGGTTTGCAGTATCAGGCTCAATCCAGCATTTATATATTTTGATAGATACAAATCGGCTAAATAAAGCCCGATAGTGCTTTCATTGCTCATCGTTTCTTTGATTTATCTGCTGTTAAAATACTCAATTTAAAATGTCTCCCAATGTACAGACTTATAATGTAGTGACCTCATCACTTCATTCATTAAATACGTATCCATAGACGGAGGAGAACTTTCCAAAAATGTACACTTGAAAGGACAAACTATATCCCTCAATGTTTTGGCCGATGGTGGACGGCAAACCGGATTTTGTTTTATTGGACAAGAGCAGGGCAGTAAAATCACGTGAGACCAGCGAAGAATACTGGCAACATTAACGCTCCAAAGTATAAAAAAAAAGAAAATCACGACGGAATTTACAACCGGATGTTACGCAACTCGTTCACGACGAGAACGTTTGTGATAGAATGTGAGAGAAAGGCTGCATTTCATAACTTCAGTCATTACTAGAATAATGACATTAAATAGCACGCAGGAACATTTTGTATGTATCATTTAAACTCTATAAATAAATGCTGCATTCAAATGCAGAACCTGTATGAACCTGCAACAGGACAAGATTTCAGTGTCGAAAACGTTTGCAGAGTAGTATTGATCATGCTGGAGCAGGCTTTGGTTGAATGCAGGTAAACAGCTCGTGTGGAGAGCTAGAGACGCGGAGCTCTTTGGCCAAAATAATGTAATGTGGGAACCCACTGGCTATCGTGTGACGACCATGTAGCTTTGTATCGGTTTACAATTAGCTTGTGAACTGGCTACTTGAGAAACAACCCGGCTGTACACTACAGTCTTCAGATAGAGATGTTCTCCCTCAAACATGGCCCCTCGCCCCCCAGAGGCTTATCCGACGTCAGACCGATAACCGATGGGTTCAGAGATTGCCGTCTGCCTGATTCCATGTGAAACAGAGGAGTCAAGTTTGTTCCTTGTTCACACTTTTTAGTCATTTGAATGAATACGAAAGCAAACAGAAAACAGGAATTAGATTAAACAAAGAATGCTAATGCAACGCTTCTTCTTGGCGTAAGTTGTTTTGACATCTGTGTCTTTTAACGTGAAACTTATTCAGCATTGGGTATTTATGATCAATCAGTATATGATACATTTTAAATACAGGTACTTGGAAGGGAAGGATCCTGGACTTAAAAAGCCTTAATTGGCTCACAGTTTGTTTCAGATCCAGGTGAGGACAGACATTTAAATCCATTCCTTGTCTCTTATTTTCACAGAAGCAAGAGCTCAGGGTCTGGAGTAATGAGTGGGACATTTTGGCAGTGGACTCGTTCGTTTCTCTGCCAGCGAGGTCGGTCTCGGAGACAGAGGGAGGTGAACTGCATCAATGGAGAATGTGTGCGCTGCAGGTACATGGTGAGGCTCCAGTGGAAGCTACACAGAACAGGTCCAGTTCGTTTCCACAGTGAAAACAGAGAGAGGCAGAGAGACCCAGAGGGTACAGTTAGTGCAGCTACATCCTCAGTCTGTTTCCTTCAAAACATCCGCTCCATGAATTAGACAACTTATTTACAGAGCGCCCCCCTCCTTTTGCCCCAAGTCCTCCATCCCACTCCTTCTGCTCCTCCTCCTCTGGCCTAGCGCCATCGCCCCGCCCGTCTCACCCCTCTGCTCTGTGTCCCCTTACCCTGTCTCTTCTCATTCGCCCAGAAAAAGGAAGGTTCTTTAAAGGGTCTTTGGTTACCACGGCGGTTTTGCAATAAAAACCGCGACGACTCAAAGAGCCTTCTGAATTTTCAACAGAAAAAAAAAGAAAACTACAGAATAAATAAGCAACTGTGGTTCTTACAGTTATTTTTGGTGCACTAAGTCAGAACGTTCCTCTTAAATGATTCACATGTATCACTTTAACATAAATAAACACTTAATACCAATGCACAACAACTATTATTATGTTTACTGTGAACTAAAAACATTACTTTGTTAACTTCAAGTGGTTTACATAAAGATAATGAACACCATTAAAAAATGTATTTCTGTGCTAAAAAAAGCCTCAATCAGGTTATCGGTATTAAAGGTACCCTGTGGAGTGTTCAACCACGAGTAGTGCTATAGAGCAGTTTTTTATGATGCAATACACATTCCTGCCAATAGGTTTCACATTATTCCACTGATCATCAGGCTATGGTTATTATTATGAACTAAAAATGAAAATAAAATGAGCAGTGAAAATATTGGCATGAACTGAAAATAAATCCTTAAATCCTTCCTAGAGGAATTGTTAGGGATCCATAGCTATAAGGAATAGACAGGACTCAGGGTGAGGTAAAGCCGGTTTTTTACTCTAATAACTTTTTGTAGAGTCTGTGAGCTCTCCTTTCTGTGAACTGTGGCTATATGCGCTAACAGTAGTTTGATTTGTTCTCCAAAACTTGAGGTTTATTCGCGAAGTTGCATCTTTATTTTTGAAAAGTGGTATTTTAACTATTTTCCCAAAATGAAAGAAAAAAAGTCTCCCCCCCCCCCCCCCTCTTTTCTTTTCCTTATCCCTAGCCCTAATGCTCCTCTGTAACTTTCCATTGTGCATGTTTGCTGGAAATCTTTACTTTATGGCAGAAACATTGATAATTCTGTCTTATCAATAATAAAAGCAGCGTGTTCAAAAAGCATTAAAACAAACAACATCTAAAATACTTAGTCATTAAAATTGACTGAAGTACTGAACTGTATCTGATGTCATGTCCCACACGGCCTGCTGTGGCTCCTTGCTCCAGCTCTCTGGGGGTTTTGCTTCGTTGGAACGTCGTCTTCTTGATTATTTCTCTTTCATTAAACAGTATAAAGTCGTCGTCACTAAATCGTGGCCTAAAAATATAATTTCCTCTTCGTAAATCCTCCTCACCTCTCTCACATACTGGGGCGCAAGCTGCAATTAAAGTGCATTTAATTTTAGTCTCATCTGGCTTGTTGGCCATACAAAGGTGCTAGTGTTAGTTTGAGGCCAGAGAGAGAGAGACTGAGAGGGAACACACAGATGTATTTATAGGGAAGAAAGGAGAGAGCAAAGATGGAGGGAGGAGTTTGAATCTGAGAGAGAAATAAAAGATACAAAGAGGTGAAGTTGAGGGAGAATATTTGTATTTTTCATTATTCCAACTGCCATAAAAGAGAAGCTGCACTGGATGTGTCACTGATGGTTGACGGGGGAAGAGAGAAAAGATGAAGGGAGATTGGAGTCTTCAGAGGAAATAAGAACAGAAAAAAACATTAAAAGTATTTAAAGTAATATTCATACATTTTAGAGAGCAAACAAGAGAAAAGCAAAGTTTATCTTCTTGTTTACAACATATTCAATTGGTTTAACCGGTTCTTTTTCATTTTCTGGAGCAGGACAATAGGTGGAATCAGGCGACATCTTGTGACTCGTCGTTAAACTTTTGAAATGAAAAGTATTTGCATAATTATAGATTCTTTTTTATGGGGGAGAAAAGGCACAGATGCAATTTTTATGATTTACGATGTAATTATAGTTTTTGTGGAATAAAATATATCAGACACATTAAAAGGAGATTTCTTTTGTAATGTTACTTTGTTAAACAAGTCTTAAGGGCCTCCTTAAAACTGCAATAAAGAACTGTTGAGGGCAGCGGATTTATATTTCACCTTTTTAAAAGAGCTGCTTATTACACATCCAGCAGAAACATTGTCACTCGTTTGGAGTCGTGTTTCTAGCAACTAACATTATAAAATATGTCCAACATTCCCTCCCTTTTAGCTCCATTTTTGGTCTCCGCCAACTCCTGAGGGAAATATCCGTCTCTTTAGCTGCTGAAAGCCCCACTGTGTTCCCCAACTGTCTGTCTGTTGCTGAGCAGTTAGTGTTCAGGGCCCTTTTAGAGATTGGCCTACAAAAAAGAACGGCACTCGTAAACTCAAAGCTCATAAACAGTTGACGTGGTGTCGTCCTTGTTGTCTGACTAACAGGGGATATCAGGTGAAACCCGTATATTGGACCAATAAACAATGCTAAATGACAATTTCTCAGCAAAAATGTTTCATCACATCAGAAAATAGTGGGTTAGGTATTATTACTATTAATTTTGCTCTAAGTTGTCCTGCTACAGAACAGCAGAAATACATTCGGGTAAATAGTCTGGATCTCAATTAGTCCGAATGGGACACTTTGAGTACTGTAATATGAAAATATTTCCTGATCCAGTTTAGTTTTCTCCCCTAATGCAGCCTGCACCCTCTCTACCTTCCCCTCCCTCTTTCTGTCCATTGTTCCAGCTTCAGGTGCTATGCTGGCTGGTTAATGGTTAACCTTCGGGGCTCGGCCGTGGCGCACAGTGAGGGGAGGAGGCGGCCGCCGCGGAGAAAACGGTGACATTTCACTGCCATTATTCATCCGTGCTTTGTTCCCGCAGCGCTGCCGAGTGTTTGCACTGGGATGGAGTGCAGAGGGCGGAGGGATGCTGAGATGGAGGGATGAATGGGGCAGGGTGTGGAGAGAGAGAGGGAGAGAGGGAGAGAGGAGAGCAGGAGGAGGGGGGTGGCTGATTGGGGGTTTGAGAGGTGAAGAAGTCACGGGGTTGAAGTGTGAGACACCTATGTAGAGAGGATAAGAGAGACAAAGGCCTCTGTGTTTCTGCCTCACTATCTCTGACTTTTAATCTTCGCCATTTTCGAATTTTATGTCTTAGTTTTTACTCTTCCTAAAGTTCTGTCATTTGTTCTCAGTATCCCTAACACAGACACACACACACACATATACACATATACATATCTATATCGGGCCCACACACACACACACACACACACACACACACACACACACACACACACACACACACACACACACACACACACACACACACACACACACACACATGCTCTTTCCAGCTGTTTACATGGTGTGTTTGCACAATATGGTGGTTGGGAGGAGGACGACAGCTAAGGAGGGGCGGGGATGTTAACCTCCGTCAGGGATGTTCTATCCTCTGTCCAAACTGCCACAGATTACCTGCTCAGCTCCTCTACTTTTTATTGTTTCAGGATTGTTACAGTCACAGTTACATCTAAGTGAACCTTTGAGTAAAAAAATAGCCAATACTTCTCTATTTCTCAGGCTGTACTGTGATTTTTGTATTTCTTTTCATTATTTGGCTGATAAAAACCATGAAAAATAGGAACTTCAGTTGAGATATTTA